>NC_048576.1:69478580-69548580 GCF_013265735.2 Oncorhynchus mykiss | reverse complement strand
GATCCCCGTGGGGTCAAAATGATCACAAGAACGGTGAGCAAAAATCGCCGAACCACACGGGGACCTAGTGAATGACCTGCAGAGAGCTGGGACCAAAGTAACAAAGCCTACCATCAGTAACACACTACGCCGCCAGGGACTCAAATCTTGCAGTGCCAGACGTGTCCCCCTGCTTAAGCCAGTACATGTCCAGGCCCGTCTGAAGTTTGCTAGAGAGCATTTGGATGATACAGAAGAAGATTGGGAGAATGTCATATGGTCAGATGAAACCAAAATATAACTTTTTGGTAAAAACTCAACTCGTTGTGTTTGGAGGACAAAAAATGCTGAGTTGCATCCAAAGAACACCATACCTACTGTGAAGCATGGGGGTGGAAACATCATGCTTTGGGGCTGTTTTTCTGCAAAGGTACCAGGGCGACTGATCCATGTAAAGGAAAGAATGAATCGGGCCATGTATCGTGAGATTTTGATTGAAAACCTCCTTCCATCAGCAAGGGCATTGAAAATGAAATGTGGCTGGGTCTTTCAGCATGACAATGATCCCAAACACACCGCCCGGGCAATGAAGGAGTGGCTTCGTAAGAAGCATTTCAAGGTCCTGGAGTGGCCTAGCCAGTCTCCAGATCTCAACCCCATAGAAAGTCTTTGGAGGGAGTTGAAAGTCTGTGTTGCCCAGCAACAGCCCCAAAACATCACTACTCTAGAGGAGATCTGCATGGAGGAATGGGCCAAAATACCAGCAACAGTGTGTGAAAACCTTGTGAAGACTTACAGAAAACATTTGACCTCTGTCATTGCCAACAAAGGGTATATAACAAAGTATTGAGATACACTTTTGTTATTGACCAAGTACTTTTTTTCCACCATAATTTGCAAATAAATTCATAAAAAATCCTACAATGTGATTTTCAAGATTTTTTTTCTCATCTTGTCTGTCATAGTTGAAGTGTACCTATGATGAAAATTATAGGCCTCTCTCATCT
The DNA here is from genome assembly GCF_013265735.2 of Oncorhynchus mykiss. Taxonomy (NCBI): domain Eukaryota; kingdom Metazoa; phylum Chordata; class Actinopteri; order Salmoniformes; family Salmonidae; genus Oncorhynchus; species Oncorhynchus mykiss. The sequence continues at coordinate 69,547,594 of NC_048576.1, read as the reverse complement.
TTTATGTGGGAGAACTTGCACAATTGGTGGCTGACTAAATACTTTTTTTGCCCCACTGTAAGTTTCAAAACAATAAAGACATTACAAATGTCATATTATATATATACAGTGTTTTAACAATGTACCAATGGTTAAAGGACACAAGACAAAATAAATAAGCATAAATATGGGTTGTATTTGCAATGGTGTTTGTTCTTCACTGGTTGCCCTTTTCTCGTGGCAACAGGTCACAAATCTTGCTGCAGTGATGGCACACTGTGGAATTTCACCCAGTAGATATGGGAGTTTATCAAAATTGGATTTGTTTTCGAATTCTTTGTGGATCTGTGTAATCTGAGGGAAATATGTCTCTCTAATATGGTCATACATGGGGCAGGAGGTTAGGAAGTGCAGCTCAGTTTCCACCTCATTTTGTGGGCAGTGAGCACATAGCCTGTCTTCTCTTGAGAGCCATGTCTGCCTACGGCGGCCTTTCTCAATAGCAAGGCTATGCTCACTGAGTCTGTACATAATCAAAGCTTTCCTTAAGTTTGGGTCAGTCACAGTGGTCAGGTATTCTGCCGCTGTGTACTCTCTGTTCAGGGCCAAATAGCATTCTAGTTTGCTCTATTTCTTTTATAAATTATTTCCAATGTGTCAAGTAATTATCTTTTTGTTTTCTCATGATTTGGTTGTGCTGCTGTCCTGGGGCTCTGTGGGGTGTGTTTTTGTTTGTGAACAGAGCTCCAGGACCAGCTTGCTTAGGGGACTCTTCTCCAGGTTCATCTCTCTGTGTAGGTGATGGCTTTGTTATGGAAAGTTTGGGAATCGCTTCCTTTTAGGTGGTTGTAGAATTTAACGTCTCTTTTCTGGATTTTGATAATTAATGGGTATCGGCCTAATTCTGCTCTGCATTCATTATTTGGTGTTCTACGTTGAACACGGAGGATATTTTTGCAGAATTCTGCATGCAGAGTCTCAATTTGGTGTTTGTCCCATTTTGGTCTTGGTTGGTGAGCGGACCCCAGGCCTCACAACCATAAAGGGCAATGGGCTCTATGACTGATTCAAGTATTTTTAGCCAGATCCTAATTGGTATGTTGAAATGTATGTTCCATTTGATGGCATAGAATGCCCTTCCTTCTCTCTGTGTTTCTCTATCTCTCTCTCCACAGAGCCTGTGAATGGTGATGTGTTTGTGTTCTTCCACGAGGGGGCTCAGGGCTGTCTAGGGGTGCAGGGTCACTCCCTGTCCCTGTCCGAGTCCTGCGAGGATGATGCCCAGAAGTGGAAGTGGGTGACCCGGGGCCGACTCTTCAACCTAGGCTCCTCTCTGTGCCTGGGCCTGACAACAGGCAACTACAGCTCCAGAGAGGACGCCTCATTGCTGGGCGTCTACCCGTGTGACAGAGAGCCTCCCGGGGTCCGCTGGACATGGTACTGTTCCCAGGTGTTGGACAACCTCAACCTGTACCTGCCGTCACCCTCACACCCTGTTAACCCCTCCGCTAACTCCTCAGTGGTGGCCTCGGATGTCAAGCCCCTACGGGAGGGGCTCAAGTGGAGGCTCTTTGGGGACGATCAGGACCTTTGTTCTAGGAGCTATCGTGGTAAGTAGAATAGCTTCTGCTTCTGGCTTTCTCTGATAAAGGGAAGTGTAAGTTGAGCAAGTTATTCTGGTCAGTCTTGACGTCAGTTCGACTCTGGTAGGCAAAGGGAGTCAGCCATTTTGCAATATCAAATCAAAATAAAATAAAATGTATTTATATAGCCCTTCGTACATCAGCTGATATCTCAAAGTGCTGTACAGAAACCCAGCCTAAAACCCCAAACAGCAAGCAATGCAGGTGTAGAAGAACGGTGGCTAGGAAAAACTCCCTAGAAAAGCCAAAACCTAGGAAGAAACCTAGAGAGGAACCAGGCTATGTGGGGTGGCCAGTCCTCTTCTGGCTGTGCTGAGTGGAGATTATAACAGAACATGGCCAACATGTTCAAATGTTCATAAATGACCAGCATGGTCAAATAATAATAATCACAGGCAGAACAGTTTAAACTGGAGGTGGACTGGGGACAGCAAGGAGTCATGCTAGGTAGTCCTGAGGCACGGTCCTAGGGCTCAGGTCCTTCGAGAGAGAGAAAGAAAGAGAGAATTAGAGAGAGCATACTTAAATTCACACAGGACACCGGATAGGACAGGAGAAGTACTCCAGATATAACAAACTGACCCTAGCCCACCGACACATAAACTACTGCAGCATAAATACTGGAGGCTGAGACAGGAGGGGTCAGGAGACACTGTGGCCCCATCCGATGACACCCCCGGACAGGGCCAAACAGGAAGGATATAACCCCACCCACCCACTTTGCAAAGCACAGCCCCCACACCACTAGAGGGATATCTTCAACCACCAACTTACTATCCTGAGACAAGGCCGAGTATAGCCCACAAAGATCTCCGCCACGGCACAACCCAAGGGTGGGCGCCAACCCAAACAGGAAGATCACATCAGTGACTCAACCCACTCAAGTGACGCACCCCTCCTAGGGATGGTATGAAAGAGCCCTAGTAAGCCAGTGACTTAGCCCCTGTAATAGGGTTAGAGGCAGAGAAGTGGAGAGAGGGGAACCGGCCAGGCAGAGACAGCAAGGGCGGTTCGTTGCTCCAGAGCCTTTCCGTTCACCTTCACACTCCTGGGCCAGACTACACTCAATCATATGACCCACTGAAGAGATGAGTCTTCAGTAAAGACTTAAAGGTTGAGATCGAGTTTGCGTTTCTCACATGGGTAGGCAGACCATTCCATAAAAATGGAGCTCTATAGGAGAAAGCCCTGTCTCCAGCTGTTTGCTTAGAAATTCTAGGGACAATTAGGAGGCTGCGTTTTGTGACCGTAGCGTACATGTAGGTATGTACGGCAGGACCAAATCAGAGAGATAGGTAGGGTTAGTCAGCTGTGTTGTACTGTTGTGGAGGGTACAGCTCTATCTGTTCAGACGCATGCTGCAATTTTTTTTGCCCTGGGCCTCTCTGTTGACTGAATGACTGACTGGCAGTCCGCCAGCAAGATAGCTAAGGAAAGCCCTCTCGCTCTGTGTTTGTAAACTCAAGACATAAACAGTGGAATGCCCTTGCCCTCACATAGCCTACAGTAGAGCTGGCTCATTAAACCGGAAATGATTGACACCGACCATACCGATCACTTATCGCAGGCATTTCGCTGATATCGTTCATTATGATACGTAGCCTGTACTAGAGAAACGTGAAGTTTGACATGAAGTAAGTGTGTTAATATGTGTGATTGTTAATGGGACAGTTGATGGCTACAACCATCAGACTCGTAGTACGTTAGTAGTTTAAAGGAAAGGTTTAAAAAACTTGTTGCACATTAATGTTATAAACTATCCTTCTATTTATCATTATTGCATCAATTCAGGCAATTTATCACAATGTGGATTTTGGTCCATATCACCCAGTTCTAACCTACGTATGTTAGTGTTTACGTAGGACCTAGGAGTTGAAGCCCCCCACTGAAGGGATAACAGTGTGGTTTTGAAGCAAAGCTTTGTTTCCACTATTATTAGTAGTAGTATTATTATTCATGCAGATATCAAATGTTATTATTTAAGTTGCACAGACAGCCTTTCTGCTGGGCTTAGTCTTTGAAAAACCGTCTCTAGCCTGTCTGACTGCAATTAAAACCAGATCTCCTACAACCTAAGTCCAGAAAACTACTTCTTTACTTTCCTCATATATCTTTCCTCTCCTTCTTTACTTTCCTCCTCTCTCTTTCCTCTCCTTCTTTACTTCCATCCCATATCTTTCCTCTCCTTCTTTACTTTCCCCCTCTCTCTTTCCTCTCCTTCTTTACTTTCATCCTATATCTTTCCTCTCCTTCTTTACTTTCCTCCTATATCTTTCCTCTCCTTCTTTACTTTCCTCCTATATCTTTCCTCTCCTTCTTTACTTTCCTTTTTCTGTGGGGAGGCAAAAGGCATTTGTAACTTTTAACTGCCATTCCGCACAACTTGCTTTTGTGAAGTCAACAGGCTGCTGAATAAAGAATGCCACGGACATTAGTCACCCCGCTGTGTAGCTAGCAGGCTAGCAGCTTGACACGAACCAGCCACTGGTGGAGAAGAGAGGGAAATGAAGGAGGGAGGGAACTTTCTAGGCCTTTCCCCCTTTTTAACACATATGCCCTACTTTCCATGGGTCTGGCTCGTTCTCTGTGTGTTTTGGTAACATCGCAGACGCCCTTCCAGTCCCTTTCTTTACAGCTCTTTCTCTCTACTGCTCCCTTTCTCCCTTTCTCTCTTTCTCCCTTTCTCCCTCTCTCTCAATCCTTGCTCGCTCGCTCTCTTCCCTCTCCCGCTCTCTCTCTTTCTCCATCGTGTCTTGGAGAGTTGATTTGAGTTGTCCCCGCTGTCCTTTCCTTCATACCCCGCTGTCCAGTGGAATGCAGAGGCTACCGTGGCAACCCATGGGCATTTTGTCAAACTGTGGAGATCAGGTTTCATTCAAAATAAAGTTCATTCAACTCTCAAAGAATAATGGAGTTTAGTTTATACATGGCAGTCTCATAATAGACTGGAAAAAATAACTAAAACAGCTGCTTATAAACTAAACTCAATATTTTATTATTTTAGAGAAAGTATATTTTCTACCCTTGTCACTTGCTAGTGAAAATGAAAATGACTTTGTCTGGCATACTTTTTAGTTTGAGACAGTATATCGTTTTTATAAAGCTTTATCCTGATGTATTTATTTTTCAGATTGTTTTTCCATTATCTGGTCTATTTTGGTTTATTGTTTACCTTTGATGGTCTTTCCCAAGTACACAGATTTGCTTGCTCAGTAAAAATTGGGACAGAAAGTGGTGCTTCAGTGCCAGTGCATCCTGGGATTTGAAGTCTTTCCATCGTGTGCCTTTGCAGAGATCTATACTATCCAGGGGAACTCTCACGGTCGGCCCTGCTACCTGCCCTTCATGTACGATAGCCAGTGGTTCCACAACTGCACCAGTATTGGCAGAGAGGACGGTCACCTGTGGTGTGCCACCACCTTCGACTATGGCAAGGACGAACTCTGGGGCTTCTGTCCTGTTAAGAGTGAGTCACCGTCTCACACAGTTATATTCTCCCTCCACCTCCTCCACACCCCCCACACACACACACGCACCACAGACTCTTTCTATGTCTCTCTCTCTAGGACTATTTTCCCCTTGCAATGATCTCTGTTTCTCCCTCCCCTCCCCTCCCCTCTCTCTCCCACTCCCTCCCTCCCCCTCCCAGGCAATGACTGTGAGACGTTCTGGGACACAGACCCCCTGACAGACAGCTGCTACCAGTTCAACTTCCAGGCCACCCTGTCATGGAGCGAGGCTCGCATCAGCTGCCAACAGCAGGGGGCTGACCTGCTCAGTGTCACCAAGCTGCATGAGCAGACCTACATCAACGGTAGGAGACCAGAGGAGAGTCTAAAACGCAGTCCTCTATGCTACAACACTGGAACGCTTTTCTTCCTTATTCTCGGTTTGATGGAAATGTGTTTATAGGTCTGTTGTGAACTGGTATTAGACATTGCTGGTAAACAACTATGTATTAAGCGTGTATAAGCCATTTAAAAGCATACCTTACAATCAAGGGTTACCGTCTTTTCTCAACTCGCCTCTTCTCTAATAGTTTTAAAGAGGTGGAGTGTGATCTTGCCTCTGTTTATATGAGAACATCTTATGTTTTTAAGAGAAGTCTCTCCCCGCTGCTGTAGGTTTGCTGACTGGTTACAGTGCTGCTCTGTGGATCGGTCTGAATGACCTGGACATCACCGGAGGCTGGCAGTGGGCTGACTCCTCCCCGCTCAAATACCTCAACTGGGAGAATGGTGAGAGAACACTGTCTTTAACCCAACCTCAACCATCCTCAACCCTTTTTTTAACCCAACCTCAACCATCCTCAAACATCTTTCTAACCCAACCAAACCCAACCTCATCCATCCTCAACCCTCATTTTAAAAGCAGATGGATGTTTATTGTCCTGAATCTTGCCCTGGAAGCAGAACTGAGCGATCTCCGCTAGATGGGCCAGCTGTAAAGTCAAAATTGACTAGATAGTAAAGATGTATGAAAACAGAAATGATTTTTTTGGTCTTAATGTAAGGTTAGGGTTAGGCATTAGGGTTAACAGGGTTATGGTTATGGTTAGGTTTAAAATCAGGTGTTATGACTTTGTGGCTGTGCCAGCAAGTGACCACTGCAGAGCTGCTTTCAGGGCAATATTCATGACAATAAATGCCAACCTGCTCCTTTTAACACAAACCAATCTCATCCCTCTTCAACCATCCTTTTAACCTTATCCATCCTCAACCATCCTTTTAACCTCAACCATCCTTTTAACCTTATCCGTCCTCAATCATCCTTTTAACCTTATACATCCTCAACCATCCTTTTAACCTTATACGTCCTCAACCATCCTTTTAACCTTATACATCCTCAACCATCCTTTTAACCTTATACATCCTCAACCATCCTTTTAACCTTATCCGTCCTCAACCATCCTTTTAACCTTATACATCCTCAACCATCCTTTTAACCTTATACATCCTCAACCATCCTTTTAACCTTATACATCGTCAACCATCCTTTTAACCTTATACATCCTTAACCATCCTTTTAACCTTATCCGTCCTCAACCATCATTTTAACCTTATCCGTCCACAACCATCCTTTTAACCTTATCCGTCCTCAACCATCCTTTTAACCTTATCCATCCTCAACCATCATTTTAACCTTATACATCCTCAACCATCCTTTTAACCTTATACATCCTCAACCATCCTTTTAACCTTATACATCCTCAACCATCCTTTTAACCTTATACATCCTCAACCATCCTTTTAACCTTATACATCCTCAACCATCCTTTTAACCTTATCCGTCCACAACCATCCTTTTAACCTTATCCGTCCTCAACCATCCTTTTAACCTTATACATCCTCAACCATCCTTTTAACCTTATCCATCCTCAACCATCATTTTAACCTTATACATCCTCAACCATCCTTTTAACCTTATACATCCTCAACCATCCTTTTAACCTTATACATCCTCAACCATCATTTTAACCTTATCCGTCCACAACCATCCTTTTAACCTTATCCGTCCTCAACCATCCTTTTAACCTTATACATCCTCAACCATCATTTTAACCTTATCCGTCCTCAACCATCATTTTAACCTTATCTGTCCACAACCATCCTTTTAACCTTATCCGTCCTCAACCATCCTTTTAACCTTATCCATCCTCAACCATCATTTTAACCTTATACATCCTCAACCATCCTTTTAACCTTATACATCCTCAACCATCATTTTAACCTTATCCGCCCACAACCATCCTTTTAACCTTATACATCCTCAACCATCCTTTTAACCTTATACATCCTCAACCATCCTTTTAACCTTATCCATCCTCAACCATCCTTTTAACCTTATACATCCTCAACCATCCTTTTAACCTTATACGTCCTCAACCATCCTTTTAACCTTATACATCCTCAACCATCCTTTTAACCTTATACATCCTCAACCATCCTTTTAACCTTATACGTCCTCAACCATCCTTTTAACCTTATCCATCCTCAACCATCCTTTTAACCTTATACATCCTCAACCATCCTTTTAACCTTATACGTCCTCAACCATCCTTTTAACCTCAACCATCCTTTTAACCTTATCCATCCTCAACCATCCTTTTAACCTTATACATCCGCAACCATCCTTTTAACATTATACATCCTCAACCATCCTTTTAACCTTATACATCCTCAACCATCCTTTTAACCTTATACATCCTCAACCATCCTTTTAACCTTATACATCCTCAACCATCCTTTTAACCTCAACCATCCTTTTAACCTTATACATCCTCAACCATCCTTTTAACATTATACATCCTCAACCATCCTTTTAACCTTATACATCCTCAACCATCCTTTTAACCTTATACGTCCTCAACCATCCTTTTAACCTTATACGTCCTCAACCATTTTATTTATTTATTTTTTATTTCACCTTTATTTTACCAGGTAGGCAAGTTGAGAACAAGTTCTCATTTGCAACTGCGACCTGGCCAAGATAAAGCAAAGCAGTTCGACCCATACAACGACACAGAGTTACACATGGAGTAAAACAAACATACAGTCAATAATACAGTATAAACAAGTCTAGATACGATGTGAGCAAATGAAGTGAGATAAGGGAGGTAAAGGCAAAAAAAGGCCATGGTGGCGAAGTAAATACAATATAACAAGTAAAACACTGGAATGGTAGAATTGCAGTGGAAGAATGTGCAAAGTAGAAATAAAAATAATGGGGTGCAAAGGAGCAAAATAAATAAATAAATAAATAAAATAAAATAAATACAGTAGGGAAAGAGGTAGTTGTTTGGGCTAAATTATAGGTGGGCTATGTACAGGTGCAGTAATCTGTGAGCTGCTCTGACAGCTGGTGCTTAAAGCTAGTGAGGGAGATAAGTGTTTCCAGTTTCAGAGATTTTTCTAGTTCGTTCCAGTCATTGGCAGCAGAGAACTGGAAGGAGAGGCGGCCAAAGAAATAATTGGTTTTGGGGGTGACCAGAGAGATATACCTGCTGGAGCGCGTGCTACAGGTGGGTGATGCTATGGTGACCAGCGAGCCGAGATAAGGGGGGACTTTACCTAGCAGGGTCTTGTAGATGACATGGAGCCAGTGGGTTTGGCGACGAGTATGAAGCGAGGGCCAGCCAACGAGAGCGTACAGGTCACAATGGTGGGTAGTATATGGGGCTTTGGTGACAAAATGGATGGCACTGTGATAGACTGCATCCAATTTGTTGAGTAGGGTATTGGAGGCTATTTTGTAAATGACATCGCCGAAGTCGAGGATTGGTAGGATGGTCAGTTTTACAAGGGTATGTTTGGCAGCATGAGGGAAGGGTGCTTTGTTGCTAAATAGGAAGCCAATTCTAGATTTAACTTTGGATTGGAGATGTTTGATGTGGGTCTGGAAGGAGAGTTTACAGTCTAACCAGACACCTAGGTATTTGTAGTTGTCCACGTATTCTAAGTCAGAGCCGTCCAGAGTAGTGATGTTGGACAGGCGGGCAGGTGCAGACAGCGATCTGTTCAAGAGCATGCATTTAGTTTTACTTGTATTTAAGAGCAATTGGAGGCCACGGAAGGAGAGTTGTATGGCATTGAAGCTTGCCTGGAGGGTTGTTAACACAGTGTCCAAAGAGGGCCAGAAGTATACAGAATGATGTCGTCTGCGTAGAGGTGGATCAGAGACTCACCAGCAGCAAGAGCGACATCATTGATGTATACAGAGAAGAGAGTCGGTCCAAGAATTGAACCCTGTGGCACCCCCATAGAGACTGCCAGAGGTCCGGACAGCAGACCCTCCGATTTGACACACTGAACTCTATCAGAGAAGTAGTTGGTGAACAAGGCGAGGCAATCATTTGAGAAACCAAGGCTGTCGAGTCTGCCGATGAGGATGTGGTGACTGACAGAGTTGAAAGCCTTGGCCAGATCAATGAATACGGCTGCACAGTAATGTTTCTTATCGATGACGGTTAAGATATCGTTTAGGACCTTGAGCGTGGCTGAGGTGCACCCATGACCAGCTCTGAAACCAGATTGCATAGCAGAGAGGGTATGGTGAGATTCGAAATGGTCGGTAATCTGTTTGTTGACTTGGCTTTCGAAGACCGTAGAAAGGCAGGGTAGGATAGATATAGGTCTGTAGCAGTTTGGGTCAAGAGTGTCCCCCCCTTTGAAGAGGGGGATGACTGCAGCTGCTTTCCAATCTTTGGAAATCTCAGACGACACAAACGAGAGGTTGAACAGGCTAGTAATAGGGGTGGCAACAATTTCGGCAGATCATTTTAGAAAGAAAGGGTCCAGATTGTCTATCCCGGCTGATTTGTAGTGGTCCAAATTTTGCAGCTCTTTCAGAACATCAGCTGACTGGATTTGGGAGAAGGAGAAATGGGGAAGGCTTGGGCGAGTTGCTGTGGGGGGTACAGTGCTGTTGACCGGGGTAGGGGTAGCCAGGTGGAAAGCATGGCCAGCCGTAGAAAAATGCTTATTGAAATTCTCAATTATAGTGGATTTATCAGTGGCCCAGGAGTGGCTAATGGAACTCTTCAGCTGGCTAGCTCCGGAATAATTGATGTTTGCTCCGGAATCGACGTAAGCCGATAGTCACACGGATAGCAGCTAGCTAGCTGCGAGATCCAGGTATTAATGTCCAGAGCTTGCGGTTGAAATCCGGGGACATGGAGAGAAAAATAGGTCCGGTATGTTCCGGTCCGAGCCGCGCAGTACAAAACTGGCGATAGATTTTCGAGCTAAAGGATAGCTGATGACCACAAACCGTGGTTAGCTGAATACTAACGATTAGCCAGTAAAGAAGCTAACTAGCTTCTGATTAGCTTCTGGTTAGCTTCTGGCTAGCTTCTGGCTAGCTTCTGGTTAGCTTCTATGGAGGATTACAGATTTGAGGTAAATAATACTTTTTAAAATAAATTGGTGAGGCGGTTTGCAGGAGAGTGTTTTGAAGATGAGTTTATGGAAAATAAAAAATATATATATAAAAAGGTATGCCAAGAAAGTTGTAAATATATATATATATATATATATATATATATATATATATATATATATATATATATATATATATATATATATATATATACGGGACACGACAAGGACAAAATACGTCTTGGTGATTGACCATCCTTTTAACCCAACCTCATCCATCCTCAACCATCCTTTTAACCTTATCCGTCCTCAACCATCATTTTAACCTTATCCGTCCTCAACCATCCTTTTATCCTTATCCTTCCTCAACCATCCTTTTAACCTTATACATCCTCAACCATCCTTTTAACCTTATACATCCTCACCCATCCTTTTAACCTTATCCTTCCTCAACCATCCTTTTAACCTTATACATCCTCAACCATCCTTTTAACCTTATACGTCCTCAACCATCCTTTTAACCTTATACATCCTCACCCATCCTTTTAACCTTATACATCCTCAACCATCCTTTTAACCTTATCCATCCTCAACCATCCTTTTAACCTTATCCGTCCACAACCATCCTTTTAACCTTATCCATCCTCAACCATCCTTTTAACCTTATCCATCCTCAACCATCCTTTTAACCTTATACATCCTCAACCATCCTTTTAACCTTATCCATCCTCAACCATCCTTTTAACCTTATCCGTCCACAACCATCCTTTTAACCTTATCCATCCTCAACCATCCTTTTAACCTTATCCATCCTCAACCATCCTTTTAACCTCAACCATCCTTTTAACCCAACCCAACCTCTACCATCTGTTTACAACACTAACACCACAGACTACACAGAGAACTTCTAAGCTGTCTCTTCTTTCTATCTCCCAATATTCGTTCTATTTAAATCCCAGACCAGCCGAGCCATGTGGAGGAGGTGAACTGTGCGGTGATCAGAACAGAGTCGTCTGGCCGCTGGCAGAACAGAGACTGCTCTGTAGCCCTTCCCTACGTCTGTAAGAAGAGACCCAATGCCACCCTGGACCCCTTCACCACCGGTTCGTCTGCCTAGCCACCGGTCGAGACTCTAGACCTCCTTATCAAATCCTCCCTGCTAAAGCTTTTACAGATGTTGGAGCTTGATTTGAGAATTTCCCTGCAAAGCAGGAAAGGCACATTTGTAGTGTATTTGAGTTTTAAAAAGGCTTCTAATGTTTGTAATTTCCACTTTCAAATTTCAGATTTGATTTTCCTCTACGAAAAATCCCCTGCAAAATGTACATTTGTTAGAATCCACATAACAATTCACATTTCCTGTTGCTGCAGGAATTATTTTCCCTCTGTAGCAAACAGGCTCAAATTAAGATCCTACATCCATAGCTTGTTGTTTCATGGACAGTTACATACACTGTATGTGAGTAGTTACAGTTAAAAAAAATACATCCTAGATTTGTGTAGCCATTGGGTTATATGCTCTCTACTGTATTAACAAATAGTTAATATAGAATATATTTCCCTTCTGTTTGCTCTCTGTCTCTGCTCTGTGGGCTGCAGACTCGTGGGCGGATGATGAGAAGTACGAGTGTGATGTGGGCTGGCAGGCGTTCCAGGCAGGCTGCTACAGACTGACGTCAGAGAAGGTGGACTGGGACGCTGCTCAGAAAACCTGTCAGAAAATGGAGGCCAACCTGGTCAGCCTCCACACCCTGCCTGAACTAGAGTTCATCATCAACAACATCAAGCGAGGTACACAGATAATGCAGTATGTCACGGTAAGGTACCTCAACCTGAAGACAGGCAGCTACACAGACACTACAATACTGTACATGTCATAGAAACAGGCTTCAACTTCGGTGTCGAGCAGTTTCTCTCATAGGAGACATTTGATCTGGTTTCTTGTTTGTGTTTATATATAGCACATATGTACAACTTGTTTAGGTTGTTTACCTGAAACAACAAAAATGAAATGAAATAAAAAAGATACAGTACCAGTCAAAAGTATTGGAAAGTTTTTGATTAGTACATTATTCCATATGTGTTATTTCATAGCTTTGATGTCTTCCCTATTATTCTACAAAGTGGAAAAAAGGAAAAGCCCTTGAATGAGTAGGTGTGTCCAAATGTTTGACTGGTACTGTATATAATAAGTTATTTACAACTTTTTTCACCACCCCTCTATAAGGACAGGGGTTGGCATACTGTAGTTACACCCTACCTACACTCTTACAACCTAAACGGGTTCTTCGGCTGTCCTCATTGGAAAACCCTTTGAAGAACCCTTTTTGGTTCCAGCTGGAAAGAACCCTTTTAGTTCCAAGTCGAATCCTTTTGTGTTCAAGCTAGAACCCTTTCCACGGAGGGCTCTACATGGAACCCGTAAGGGTTGTACCTAGATACAAAAAAGGCTTCTCCTATGGGGACAACCGAAGAACCCTTTAGGAACACTTTAGTTGAAGCGTGTCTAATACTCCACTCCACTCACTGCTTCTCCCATCTTGTTTCTGTCCTAATGTGCTTGCTGTAGTGTCTCCTCCTCCCTGCTCTGTGATAGTTATCGTCCTATCTCTGTGTGTCAGATGTGGAGGAGCTGTGGATTGGTCTCCATGACACGGCTATGCAGATGGACTTCCAGTGGACAGACCACACGCCCGTCATCTTCACTTACTGGCATCCCTTTGAGCCCAACAACTTCCAAAACACCCCCGAGGACTGTGTCACCATCTGGGGACCCGTGAGTGACCCTTGGCCTTTGACCCCTATAGTCTGGACCCTGCCATCTCACAGCTGTGTTTCTCACTGCCAGCAAGCCTCCTTTACGGAACACTATTGTTTATACTCTGCAGCTGTGTCCTCTCTCTTTCTCTGTGTGTGCGTCTGTGCGTGTGTGTGTACAGGAAGGCCGCTGGAATGACAGTCCCTGTAACCAGACCCTGCCGTCCATCTGTAAGAAAGCAGCCCAGAAGACTGACGGACAGGCACAGGACCACGGGTGCAAACCAGTAAGATTTACTATAGTCTCTTTCTTTATTTCGCTCTTTCTACGTTCTCTTTTTCCCTCTCTCTTTGTCTCTCTTCTCTTTCTCTCTCTCTTGCTCTCCCCCCCCCCCTCTCTCTACTTTTTTTTCTCTCACTCCTTCTCCCAATCTCTCTCTCTCTCTCTCTCTCTCTCTCTCTCTATCTGTCTGTCTAGAAAGGTTCTATTCACAGTTCTAGCAGCGTCACGCTGTTCTAACTCCAGATGCAGACAGTCAGCACTGGCACTCTGAATGCAGATTGTGAATATTTGAGTGCACCCCCTCACACTCTGCCCCCCTCCCTGTACACCCCACGCCCCTCCACCTTCCGCCCCTCTGCCCTCTGACCACCCCTCCGTCCCAGTCTGTATTTGCTCTGAATCACCCCCTCAGGGCCAGGGAGGTCAGCCAGACACCCTACCCCCAGACAACCCCACAAATGTGTTCACATTTACAAAAATACCCACACACAAATGAACCATATCCACAGGTCTCACATCTGGTTAACCCATCTCTCTCTTTTTCTTTCTTTCTTTCTTTCTTTCCTTCTTTCTTTTCTTTCTTTTCTTCTTTCTTTCATTCTTTCTTTCCTTCTTTCCTTCCTTCTTTCCTTCTTTCTTTCCTTCTTTCCTTCCTTCTTTCCTTCTTTCTTTCCTTCTTTCCTTCTTTCTTTCCTTCTTTCTTTCCTTCTTTCTTTATTTCTGTCCTTCTTTCTGTCCTTCTTTCCTTCTTTCTTTCCTTCTTTCTTTCCTTATTTCTTTCTTTCTTTCTCGCTCTCTTTCTCTCTCTCTCTCTGTCTTTCTCTCTTTCTGCAATTTCACAGACTGTAATTCTCTTCTTATCTTTGACTAGTTCCCCCCATGGTTATGTGCTCTACTCTCCTGCTATCTTTCAACCCTCTCCTCCTGTTTAAAGGGTAAAAACGTTTACTCAGGCAAAGGTATTACTGTTTGATCCTGATGCTCCAGTAATTTAGTGTTTATGTGCTCCCTCACTCCCTCACTCGACATGATGGATAGCCCAGCTAATGCCTCATGGCAAATTAGTTACTGCTGTTAGCTTGGCTCCTGCTTGGCCAACTTGACTGCGTTGTGTCAGTTGAATGAGTTAATGCTCGCTTTTTGAGTTACAGTGGGGCAAAAAAGTATTTAGTCAGCCACCAATTGTGCAAGTTCTCCCACTTAAAAAGATGAGAGAGGCCTGTCATTTTTGTCATAGGTACACTTCAACTAAAAAATCCAGAAAATCACATTGTAGGATTTTTAATGAATTTATTTGCAAATGTTGGTGGAAAATAAGTATTTGGTCACCTACAAACAAAAGACACCTGTCCACAACCTCAAACAGTCACACTCCAAACTCCACTATGGCCAAGACCAAAGAGCTGTCAAAGGACACCAGAAGCAAAATTGTAGACCTGCACCAGGCTGGGAAGACTGAATCTGCAATAGGTAAGCAGCTTGGTTTGAAGAAATCAACTGTGGGAGCAAATATTAGGAAATGGAAGACATACAAGACCACTGATAATCTCCCTCGACCTGGGGCTCCACGCAAGATCTCACCCCGTGGGGTCAAAATTATCACAAGAACGGTGAGCAAAAATTCCAGAACCACACGGGGGGACCTAGTGAATGACCTGCAGAGAGCTGGGACCAAAGTAACAAAGCCTACCATCAGTAACACACTACGCCGCCAGGGACTCAAATCCTGCAGTGCCAGACGTGTCCCCCTGCTTAAGCCAGTACATGTCCAGGCCCGTCTGAAGTTTGCTAGAGAGCATTTGGATGATCCAGAAGAAGATTGGGAGAATGTCATATGGTCAGAAGAAACCAAAATATAACTTTTTGGACAAAGAATGCTGAGTTGCATCCAAAGAACACCATACCTACTGTGAAGCATGGGGGTGGAAACATCATGCTTTGGGGCTGTTTTTCTGCAAAGGGACCAGGACGACTGATCCGTGTAAAGGAAAGAATGAATGGGGCCATGTATCGTGAGATTTTGAGTGAAAACCTCCTTCCATCAGCAAGGGCATTGAAGATGAAACGTGGCTGGGTCTTTCTGCATGACAATGATCCCAAACACACCGCCCGGGCAACGAAGGAGTGGCTTCGTAAGAAGCATTTCAAGGTCCTGGAGTGGCCTAGCCAGTCTCCAGTACTCAACCCCATAGAAAATCTTTGGAGGGAGTTGAAAGTCTGTGTTGCCCAGCAACAGCCCCAAAACATCACTGCTCTAGAGGAGATCTGCATGGAGGAATGGGCCAAAATACCAGCAACAGTGTGTGAAAACCTTGTGAAGACTTACACAAAGGGTATATAACAAAGTAGATAAAGATTGAGATAAACTTTTGTTATTGACCAAATACTTATTTTCCACCATAATTTGCAAATAAATTCATTAAAAATCCTACAATGTGATTTTCTGGACTTTTTTTTCTCTCATTTTGTCTGTCATAGTTGAAGTGTACCTATGATGAAAATTACAGGCCTCTCTCATCTTTAAGTGGGAGAACTTGCACAATTGGTGGCTGACTAAATACTTTTTTGCCCCACTGTAACTCAACATCTGAAGAGAAAGTGTGAGACAACCAAGTTACTGACTTAATGGTTCAGCGGTTCTGTGGTTCTGTCGGAACAATAGGGTCTATATGATCCATGGCTCATTGGCTCATTGGCTCAGGTGACTGTAACACTAGAGATCCCCAGAGAGTGTTGCATTGTGGGTCATGTGACAGGAGAGAGAGAAATAGATAGCATACGCATCTGCCTCTCCAGAGGCTCATAAAGGGGAACGTGGCTCGCCAGCTGGAAGTCTTTGAGGTTTCTCCTTCCCTGCCAAGTGCAGTTGTGCAAAAGCCTGATGTTGGACTAAATCACACAAAGTGACTTTCCCTCTCTCTTCCTCTCTCACATACGCACTCACTTCAACACACACACGTGCACGACTACACACTCAAACCCTTGTGACATTTTGTGTGTTGACTGTGCTCTCGGTCTGTACACGTCTGCAGATAAGCACTGAGAGGCGAGAGAGAGGGGTGGAGTGAGAGAGCGGTTTGAGAGAGAGAATAGCTCTGAGCCTGGACTTGTTCTGTCCTGCCCCGGTTTTATATGTAGGGAAAAATAATTGCCCTTTACTTATTACACATGTGTTGTTTATAGTACTTTATGCTTACATGTTCCCATCTCATCTGGTTGTGTTTTCATGCAAGTCTCTGGATGTAGATAGATCTCTTTGGACAGTTATTATTTCTGTGCCTGTCAACCTTTCTCCTCTCTCTCCCCCGTCAGGGCTGGAGATGGCACAGTCCGGCGTGCTACTGGATGGGAGAGGAGCAGGTGACCTTCGAGGAGGGCAGGAAGGCCTGCGCTGGCAGCGGAGCTACCCTCATCACCATCGCCAATAGGTACACACACACATGCATACCTGTACATACCCTCATGTACGTACGCAAGCACACACAGACACAAACACAAACACACACACACCTAGTGTAACCTCTGACCCCTGAGCCTTGTCCATGTGTGATGTTGTAGGTTTGAGCAGGCATTTGTCAACAGTCTGGTGTTTGGCCGTTCTGGGGATTCATTCTGGATAGCACTGCTTGACCAGAACAGCCCTGGGAAATTCCACTGGCTCAGCGGGGATGAAGTGACCTATACCAACTGGAACAGAGACCAGCCAGGTGGGGACATGGACCTCTGTTTCTGTATCTGTCCACAGAGCTATCACGACGGACATGTTGGTCTTGTACTAGCCTTCAGGACACCTGTCTGTGCCATATGCCCAGAGCCCTGTCAAAACTAGATATGGTATAAACTCTTATCTCTTGGGTATTCATTGTGGCTAAATTGCCAATGACTTAATCAGGTGATTGGTTTACCATTTTCAAGACCATCTTTTGCCATGATCTCTACCATCCCCACTGGTGTGTCAGTCAGTTACTACCAGACCCAGACTCATGCAACTACGTAACATGGACCACTCTCTCCCCGCTCTCCTCTGTCAGGAGGAAACATCAAAGGGGGCTGTGTAACCATGGAGACGGGCTACGCCACAGGCCTATGGGAGGTGAAGGACTGTGCGTCGGCCCGGGCCAAGTTCATCTGTAGACTGAACCAGGACACGTCCCTCAGCCCTGAGCCCCCAGCCCCGCACCCCACCCCCAGCCTCACTGGATCCTGCCCCAACGGGTGGAAGACAAACGACAAGCTGCACCACTGCTACAAGGTATCCTACGCCTTTACCGCTGCTTGATAAACTCAGCAAAAAAAGAAACGTCCCTTTTTCAGGATCCTGTCTTTCAAAGATAATTCGTAAAAATCCAAATAACTTCACAGATCTTCATTGTAAAGGGTTTAAACACTGTTTCCCATGCTTGTTCAATGAACCATGAACAATGAATGAACACGCACCTGTGGAACGGTCGTAAAGACACTAACAGCTTACAGACAGTAGGCAATTAAGGTCATAGTTCTGAAAACTTAGGACACTAAAGAGGCCTTTCTACGGACTCCAAAACACCAAAAGAAAGATGCCCAGGGTCCCTGCTCATCTGCGTGACCGTGCCTTTGCCATGCTGCAAGGAGGCATGAGGACTGCAGATGTAGCCAGAGCAATAAATTGCAATGTCTGTACTATGAGACGCCTAAGATGGCGCTACAGGAAGACAGGACAGACAGCTGATCGTCCTCACAGTGGCAGACCATGTGTAACAACACCTGCACAGGATTGGTACAACCGAATGAATAAGTGTTACAATGAGCCTCGTACCCTGGAGCGGGATCGATTTGGAGGTGGAGAGTCTCATGGTCTGGGGCGGTGTGTCACAGCATCATCGGACTGAGCTTGTTGTCATTGCTGGCAATCTCAACGCTGTGACCCCCCTTTGTTCAGGGACACATTATTCCATTTCTGTTAGTCACATGTCTGTGGAACTTGTTCAGTTTATGTCTCAGTTGTTGAATCTTGTTATGTTCATACAAATATTTACACATTTTAAGTTTGTTGAAAATAAACGCAGCTGACAGTGAGAGGATGTTTCTTTTTTGCTGAGTTTATTACTAGACATATATTTTAAGCATATGTATTAGTTTAGTCAATATACATACCATTTATTTGCCTCTAACGCCTCTCTGTGTGTGTGTGTGTGTGTGTGTGTGTGTGTGTGTGTGTGTGTGTGTGCGTGCGTGCGTGCGTGTGCCTACCTGTGTGCCTACATGTGTGTGTGTATGTGCCTGCCTGTCTGCCTGTGTGTGTGTGTCCCAGGTGTTTGACAGAGCCCAGATGGACCAGAAGCTGAGCTGGCTGCAGGCCCACCTAGCCTGTCAGAGACACCATGGAGCCAACCTGCTGAGTGTCAGTGGCCCAGAGGAGGAGCACTTCATACTGCAGATATTACACGAAGCCTTTGGGTGGGTGGACACTCCACCTTGATCATGCATGGGTTGTATGAATGGGTTACAGGGCCCAGACTGGATGGAGGGAGAATGTGGTTCTTATTTGAAAAGGGGATGGGTTTGTACTTTAAGAGGGAATGTGGTGGTAATGATGAGGATGATAATAATAAATGTATATAATTATTTTTGGGGGTGCTTATATTCGTCCTGTTACACACAGTGTGTAAAGGAAATACATTTTTTGCATATCCCAACTCCCCCGGAGATACCCGCAGGGAGTGGGGTCACGGCCAGGGTTGCCAATTAACATAATCTCTGGAGCAATTAGGGTTAAGTGCCTGGCTCAAGGGCACAGTGACAGATTATATATATTTTTTATGGTGATGACTATGATGCTGATGATGGTGATGATGCTAGTAATGATGATGATGCTGATGATGATAATGACGCTGATGCTGCTGCTGCTGATGCTGACGACGCTGCTGCTGCTGCTGCTGCTGCTGCTGATGATGGTCCACAGGGAGTCAGAGGACCATGAGCAGCACTGGTTCTGGATCGGGCTGAACCGCAGGAACCCCATGGACAACGGTAGCTGGAAGTGGAGCGATGGACTGGCTGTGAGTCACAGCATCACCATCCAGTCTTCCAGCCACAGCATTACATCACAGCATGTCTATGGACCTAATTAGAGCAGCCAAACCACAGCACTATCTATTATTGACCCAGCTTAACACAGCAACCTTGATTTACTGATAGCTACAGCCCCGCTACAACAACATACAGCCTCTTGCACCATATATGTGTACCTCAAAGCTTAGAGATATACAGTGCTGTGAAAAAGTATTTGCCCCCTTCCTGATTTCTTATTTTTTTGCACATTTGTCACACTTAGATGTTTCAGATCATCAAAACGAATGTTAATATTACACAAAGATAACCCAGGTAAACACAAAATGCAGTTTTTAAGTGATGATTTTATTTATTAAGGGAAAAAAGCTATCCGAAACTTCATGGCCCTATGTGAAAAAGTAATTGCCCCCTAAACCTAATAACTGGTTGTGCCACCCTCAGCAGCAACAACTGCAATCAAGCGTTTGCGATAACTGGCAATGAGTCTTTCACATCGCCGTGGAGGAATTTTGGCCCACTCCTCCTTGCAGAATTGTTTTAATTCAGCCACATTGGAGGGTTTTCGAGCATGAACCGCCCTTTTAAGGTTATGCCACAGCATCTCAATCGGATTCAAGTCCGGACTTTGACTAAGTCACTCCAAAACTATATATATATTTTTTTATGCCATTCAGAGGTGGACTTGCTGGTGTGTTTTGGATCATTGCCCTGCTGCAGAACCCAAGTGCGCTTCAGCTTGAGGTCACAAACTGATGGCCGGACATTCTCCTTCAGGATTTTTTGGTAGAGAGCAGAATTCATGGTTCCATCAATTACAAAAAGTCGTCCAGGTCCTGAAGCAGCAAAGCAGCCCCAGACAATCACACTACCACCACCATATTTGACTGTTGGTATGATGTTCTTTTTCTGAAATGCTGTGTTACTTTTACGCCAGATGTAACGGGACGCACACCTTCCAAAAAGTTCAACTCTTGTCACGTTAGTCCACAGAATATTTTCCCAAAAGTCTAGGGGATCAGCAATATGTTTATTTTCCAAAAGTGAGACGAGTCTTTACGTATGTTCTTTTTGGTCAGCAGTGGTTTTCGCCTTGGAACTCTGCCATGGATGCCATTTGTGCCCAGTCTCATTTTTATGGTTGAGTCATGAACACTGACTTTAAGTGAGGTCTGCAGTTCTTTATATGTTGTTGCGGGTTCTTTTGTGACCTCTTAGATGAGTCGTCGCTGCGCTCTTGGGGTAATTTTGGTAGGCCGGGCACTCCTGGGAAGGTTCACTACTGTTCCAAATCTTCTCCATTTGTGGATAATGGCTCTCACCGTGGTTCGCTGGAGTCCCAAAGCTTTAGAAATGGCTTTGTAACCCTTTCCAGACTGATAGATGCCAATGACTTTGTTTCTCATCTCTTCCTGTATGTCTTTGGATCGCAGCATGATGTCTTGCTTTTTGAGATCTTCTGGCCTGCTTCACTTTGTCAGACAGGTTCTATTTAAGTGATTTCTTGATTCAACAGGTCTGGCAGTAATCAGGCCTGGGTGTGGCTAGTGAAATTACACTCAGTTTTCCAAAGAATGTGATTAACCACAGTGAATTCATGATTTAACGGGTGGCACAACCAGTTATTAGGTTTAGGGGGCAATTACTTTGTCACATAGGGCCATGAAGGTTCGGATAGCTTTTTAAAATCATCACTTAAAAACTGCATTTTGTGTTTACTTGGGTTATCTTTGTGTAATATTAAAATTAGTTTGATGATCTGAAACATTTACTTGTGACAAATGTGCAAAAAAAACAAGAAATCAGGAAGGGGGCAAATACTTTTCACAGCACTGTAGCTACCTACTTGTTAAACTATTTTTTTGTAAAGTCCTCTAACCCATCTTCCTCTGCATGTCAGTATACGTACCAGAACTTTGGGCGTTACTACTACAATGTCCGTCAGTGTGCAGCAGCAGACCTGGGCAGCATGACCTGGCTGGCCATGCTCTGTGAGGCTAAACTGGACTGGATCTGCAAGATCCCCAAAGGTAACAGCAAGACAAGGGCACATAGACACTGATACAGTCACAAAGCAGTGCTACTGCTCTATACAGACACAATAGAGACACGCTGACACAAGGGGTCCTTGTTATTGCCTGAAAGCTTTCGTTCTGAATATTCAAGTATGTGTTATGTAGTGCTGAGCGATTAACCAACATGTTTCTCTCAGGTTATTAAACAACTCATTTTCCGACGTCGGTTCAGTTACTTGAATTCCATTTAGTGTTTTTTTGGTTGGGGGGGGGGGGTGAGCCTAATGTGCTGTTTCTCTAGAGAGAAATCAAATAATTCAGGAGAGAAATCCAGTCAATAACTATGTGGGATGTTGAAGGGAGTTGTAGTTTTCATTAAGCAAATATGTGACCGCCTGGCACGATTTTGTAACAATTGCATAGTGACGTAGAGCAGTAAAGTAAAGGCACTTACAGAAGTTGCACACATTGGGGACATTTTTTGTAGCCTGGTGTCCGGGAAGAATGTGGCCTTTTATTAATGCATTTCATGCAATTCTAAGTAATTTTACATGACTGGAGACTTTGGCAGAATATTTTTAATACAGCACAAATGAGAATCTGAGATCCATAAAAATGACCTAGGCCTAGGCATGTTGTAGGCTACAATATGAGGAGGAAATTATAGTCCTAAAAATACTTTTCAGTTTCACTGACTCACCCAATGACATGCAGCTCACTTGCTGGTGATGGCCAATGCGCTCGTGCCAAAAGCCTATCTCTCACTTGTTTTAATTTGTAAAACAATATTTGGAAGTTGAACGAATAAACTCAGCAAAAAAGAAACGTCCTCTCACTGTCAACTGTGTTTATTTTCAACAAACTTAATTAACATGTGTAAATATTTATATGAACATAACAAGATTCAACAACTGAGACATAAACTGAACAAGTTCCACAGACATGTGACTAACAGAAATTGAATAATGTGTCCTTGAACAAAGGGGGGAGGGGGGGGGGGGGTCAAAAGTAACAGTCAGTATCTGGTGTGGCCACCAGCTGCATTAAGTACTGCAGTGCATCTCCTCCTCATGGACTGCACCAGATTTGCCAGTTCTTGCTGTGAAATGTTACCCCACTCTTCCACCAAGGCTACTGCAAGTTCCCAGACATTTCTGGGGGGAATGGCCCTAGCCCTCACCCTCCTATACAACAGGTCCCAGACGTGCTCAATGGGATTGAGATCTGGGCTCTTCACTGGCCATGGCAGAACACTGACATTCCTGTCTTGCAGGAAATCACGCACAGAACGAGCAGTTTGGGTGGTGGCATTATCATGCTGGAGGGTCATGTCAGGATGAGCCTGCAGGAAGGGTACCACATGAGGGAGGAGGATGTCTTTACTGTAACGCACAGTGTTGAGATTGCCTGCAATGACAACAAGCTGAGTCCGATGATGCTGTGACCCACCGGCCCAGACCATGACTGACTCTCCACCTCTAAATCGATCCCGCTCCAGAGTACAGACCTCGGTGTAACGCTCATTCCTTCGACGATAAATGCGATTCCGACCATCATCCCTGGTGAGACAAAACCGCGATTCGACATTGAAGAGCACTTTTTGCCAGTCTGGTCCAGCGACGGTGGGTTTGTGCCCATAGGCGACGTTGATGCCGGTGATGTCTGGTGAGGACCTGCCTTACAACAGGCCTACAAGCCCTCAGTCCAGCCTCTCTCAGTCTATTGTGGATAGTATAAGCACTGATGGAGGGATTGTACATTTCTGGTGTAACTCGGGCAGTTGTTGTTGCCATCCTGTACCTGTCCCGCAGGTGTGATGTTTGGATGTACTAATCCTGTGCAGCTGTTGTTACACATGGTCTGCCACTGCGAGGACGATCAGCTGTCCGTCCTGTCTCCCTGCAGCACTGTCTTAGGCATCTCACAACACGGACATTGCAATTTATTGCCCTGGCCACATTTGCAGTCCTCATGCCTCCTTGCAGCATGCCTAAGGCACGTTCACGCAGATGAGCAGGGACCCTGGGCATCTTTCTTTTGGTGTTTTTCAGAGTCCGTAGAAAGGCCTCTTTAGTGTCCTAAGTTTTCATAACTGTGACCTTAATTGCCTACTGTCTGTAAGCTGTTAGTGTCTTTACGACCGTTCCACAGGTGCGTGTTCATTAATTGTTTATGGTTCATTGAACAAGCATGGGAAACAGTGTTTAAACCCTTTACAATGAAGATCTGTGAAGTTATTTGGATTTTTACGAATTATCTTTGAAAGACAGGGTCCTGATAAAGGGACGTTGGTAGTTGGTAGCCTACAGTTGGTAGCCTACAGCATAGAATCTGTTCCTTACAGCAGGAGCCATTTGCTTTCCAACCTTTGTTTTCCTCAATTGTATTTGAAATATAGCTAAAGGCCTGTATTGACGCTCAACAAATGCCTAGTTTCCTGAATCAAGTTGTTGTTGAAATTCTTACACAGGGACTCTAAGTCAATCTTAAATGAATCATTGTTTATTGCCAGCGCGCTGTAGAGGTTCCAACAAACTTAATGCACCATAGTGAACATCTGTCAGAAGATCTGCTGGGGCAGTCCCTGCAGTTGTCTTATATACGGCTGTACAGAGTTATATTTGCATAATTTAATATAATTAATGAATCATTACCATTTTGTTTCATTCATGTGACCGACAAATACTGAGACCTTGAAACTGAGATATCTTTCGTTCTCAAAACAAGGTCTGGGCATCCAGCCAAATTGCAGCTACTGATAGTAAGGATTCGTTCAGTCAGTCACTTGCATGAACACAGAAATTGGTTTATAGAGAACCACAAACATAAAACATAGAATTGGTAGTTAGAAAATAAGACGTATAACATTTCCATTACAAGTCACATATTTTTTTTCTTTGTTCAACTAGGCAAGTCAGTTAGGGACAAATTCTTATAAACACTTTTACGCCTGCTACGTTAAGTTAGATATACACAGACTGTATAGACCTAATGAGAGAGGAGTGTACACAACACAACAATGAAGACAGAGACTCAAAAAGCACTAATCACTCAGCGGTAGCGTTATGCATTTGTTCTGAATGATGGATTCAGACCACTTTTTGTTTTGTGTTTTCAGGAAAAATTGACAAGGATCCAAACCCCACTGAAGGTCAGTTTATAAACCACCCTCCTCTCATTGTGTCTTGTTTTTATAGTCTTCCATCATAACCAACTAGCAACAACTTTTCTTTCCCATCTTTCTCCTCATCCCCCCAGCCCCCAGTGCCAGTGAGTGGGTGGGCTTCCAGGAGGCAGAGTATAAGTTCTTTGACCACCGGTCTACGTGGGACCAAGCCCAGAGGATCTGCTCCTGGTCCGGTGCTTCTCTGGCTTCCATCCACTCTTCTGCGGAGGAGGTTTTCCTTGCCAACACACTGCACAAGGTACCACACATTTAATGAAAACATTATAACAACTTTATCAAATCAAATGTATTTATATAGCCCTTCTTACATCAGCTGATATCTCAAAGTGCTGTACAGAAACCCAGCCTAAAACCCCAAACACCAAGCAATGCAGGTGTAGAAGCACGGTGGCTAGGAAAAACTCCCTAGAAAGGCCAAAACCTAGGAAGAAACCTAGAGAGGAACCAGGCTATGAGGGGTGGCCAGTCCTCTTTTGGCTGCACCAGGGTGGAGATTATAACAGAACATAGCCACGATGTTCAAATGTTCATAAATGACCAGCATGGTCAATTAATAATAATCACAGTAGTTGTCGAGGGTGCAGCAAGTCAGCACCTCAGGAGTAAATGTCAGTTGGCTTTTCATAGCTGATCATTAAGAGTATCTCTACCGCTCCTGCTGTCTCTAGAGAGTTGAAAACAGCAGGTCTGGGACAGGTAGCACGTCCGGTGAACAGGTCAGGGTTCCATAGCCGCAGGCAGAACAGTTGAAACTGGAGCAGCAGCACGTCCAGGTGGACTGGGGACAGCAAGGAGTCATCATGCCAGGTAGTCCTGAGGCATGGTCCTAGGGCTCAGGTCCTCCGAGAGAGAAAAAGAGAGAAAGAGAGAATTAGAGAGAGCATACTTAAATTCACACAGGACACCGGATAAAACAGGAGAAGTACTCCAGATATAACAGACTGACCCTAGCCCCCCGACACATAAACTACTGCAGCATAAATACTGGAGGCTGAGACAGGAGGGGTCAGGAGACACTTTGGCCCCATCCAATGATACCCCCGGACAGGGCCAAACAGGCAGGATATAACCCCACCCACTTTGCCAAAGCACAGCCCCCACACCACTAGAGGGATATCTTCAACCACCAACTTACCATCCTGAGACAAGGCCGAGTATAGCCCACAAAGATCTCCGCCACGGCACAACCCAAGATAGTGGGGGGGTGGGGGGGGGGGGGAAACCAGACAGAAAGATCACGTCAGTGACTCAACCCACTGAAGTGACGCACCCCTCCTAGGGACAGCATGGTAGAGCACCAGTAAGCCAGTGACTCAGCCCTTATGATAGGGTTAGAGGCAGAGAATCCCAGTGGAGAGAGGGGAACCGGCCAGGCAGAGACAGCAAGGACGGTTCGTTGCTCCAGAGCCTTTCCGTTCACCTTCATACTCCTGGGCCAGACTACACTCAATCATATGACCTACTGAAGAGATGAGTCTTCAGTAAAGACTTAAAGGTTGAGACCGATTCTGCATCTCTCACATGGGTAGGCAGACCATTCCAATAAAAATTGAGCTCTTTAGGAGAAATCCCTGCCTCCAGCTGTTTGCTTAGAAGTTCTAGGGACAATTAGGAGGCCTGCGTCTTGTGACCGTAGCGTACGTGTAGGTATGTATGGCAGGACCAAATCGGAAAAATAGGTAGGAGCAAGCCCATATAATGCTTTGTAGGTTAGCAGTAAAACCTTGAAATCAGCCCTTGCCTTAACAGGAAGCCAGTGTAGGGAGGCTAGCACTGGAGTAATATGATCAAATTCTTTGGTGCTAGTCAAGATTCTAGCAGCCGTATTTAGCACTAACTGAAGTTTATTTAGTGCTTTATCCGGGTAGCCGGAAAGTAGAGCATTGCAGTCGTCTAACCTAGAAGTAACAAAAGCATGGATTAATTTTTCTGCATAATATTTGGACAGAAAGATTCTGTTTTTTGCAATGTTACGTAGATGGAAAAAAGCTGTCCTTGAAACAGTCTTGATATGTTCGTCAAAAGAGAGATCAGGGTCCAGAGTAACGCCGAGGTCCTTCACAGTTTTATTTGAGATGATTGTACAACCATCAAGATTAATTGTCAGATTCAACAGAAGATATCTTTGTTTCTTGGGACCTAGAACAAGCATCTCTGTTTTGTCCGAGTTTAAAAGTAGAAAGTTTGCAGCCATCCACTTCCTTATGTCTGAAACACAGGCTTCTAGTGAGGGCAATTCTAGCGAGGGCAATTTCAATTGTTTCATTGAAATGTACAGCTGTGTGTCATCCGCATAGCAGTGAAAGTTAACATTATGTTTTCGAATGACATCCCCAAGAGGTAAAATATATAGTGAAAACAATAGTGGTCCTAAAACGGAACTTTGAGGAACACCGAAATTTACAGTTGATTTGTCAGAGGACAAACCATCCACAGAGACAAACTGATATCTTTCTGACAGATAAGATCTAAACCAGGCCAGAACTTGTCCGTGTAAACCAATTTGGGTTTCCAATCTCCAAAAGAATGTGGTGATCGATGGTATCAAAAGCAGCACTAAAGTCTAAGAGCACGAGGACAGATGCAGAGCCTCGGTTTTACGCAATTAAAAGGTAATTTAACACCTTCACAAGTGCAGTCTCAGTGCTATGATGGGGTCTAAAACCAGACTGAAGCATTTCGTATACATTGTTTGTCTTCAGGAAGGCAGTGAGTTGCTGCGCAACAGCTTTTTCAAAAAAAATTGAGAGGAATGGAAGATTCGATATAGGCCGATAGTTTTTTATATTTTCTGGGTCAAGGTTTGGCTTTTTCAAGAGAGGCTTTATTACTGCCACTTTTAGTGAGTTTGGTACACATCCGGTGGATAGAGACCCGTTTCTTGTGTTCAACATAGGAGGGCCAAGCACAGGAAGCAGCTCTTTCAGTAGTTTTGTTGGAATAGGGTCCAGTATGCAGCTTGAAGGTTTAGAGGCCATGATTATTTTCATCATTGTGTCAAGAAGAGATATAGTACTAAAACACTTGAGTGTCTCTCTTGATCCTAGGTCCTGGCAGAGTTGTGCAGACTCAGGACAACTGAGCTTTGGAGGAATACGCAGATTTAAAGAGGAGTCTGTAATTTGCTTTCTAATGATCATTATCTTTTCCTCAAAGAACCTCATGAATGTATTACTGCTGAAGTGAAAGCCATCCTCTCTTGGGGAATGCTGCTAGTTTCTTATGACAAATGTTTTTCGTTTTTAGGTGGTGCAACTGCATCTAGGGTATTACACAAGGTTCAATTGAGTTCCTCAGTTAGGTGGTTAACTGATTTTTGCCCTCTGACGTCCTTGGGTAAGCAAAGGGAGTCTGGAAGGGCATCAAGGAATCTTTGGGTTGTCTGAGAATTTATAGCATGACTTTTGATGCTCCTTGGTTGGGGTCTGAGCAGATAATTTTTTGTGATTGCAAACATAATAAAATGGTGGTCTGATAGTCCAGGATTATGAGGAAAAACATCCACAACATTTATTCCATGGGACAAAACTAGGTCCAGAGTATGACTGTGATAGTGAGTAGGTCCAGAGACATGTTGGACAAAACCCACTTAGTCGATGATGGTTCCGAAAGCCTTTTGGAGTGGGTCTGTGGACTTTTCCATGTGAATATTAAAGTCACCAAAAATTAGAATATTATCTGCTATGACTACAAGGTCCAATAGGAATTCAGGGAACTCAGTGAGGAATGCTGTATATGGCCCAGGAGGCCTGTGATCAGTATCTATAAAATGTGATTGAGTAGGCTGCATAGATTTCATGACTAGAAACTCAAAAGACGAAATTGTCTTTTTTTTTGTAAATTGAAATTTGCTATCGTAAATGTTAGCAACACCTCCGCCTTTGCCGGATGCACGGGGGATATGGTCACTCGTGTAACCAGGAGGTGAGGCCTCATTTAACACAGTTAATTCATCAGGGTTAAGCCACGTTTCAGTCAGGCCAATCACATCAAGATTATGATCAGTGATTAGTTCATTGACTATAACTGCCTTTGAAGTGAGGGCTCTAACATTAAGTAGCCCTATTTTGAGATGTGAGGTATCGCGATCTCTTTCAACAATGGCAGGAATTGAGGTTTTTATCCTAGTGAGATTGCTAAGGCGAACACCGCCATGTTTAGTTTTGCCCAACCTAGGTCGAGGCACAGACACGAGGCACCCTTCATAAAGTAACACATCCACTGCTTCATGTTCATGAAGAACGTGACAAAATTAAACATCCACATGGGCACTTTCATATCTCTACATATGGTACCAACCACCACATGGATGGACATGAGCTGTTTTATCCAAGCCAATAGTCAATGCTTTACTGTACATCGCTGCATGTCACTGGAGGTCAAATGTGTATGACTAGAGGTCACGTGTGTTTTCTCCCTCGCCTGCAGATGACCAAGGTAGAGGGGGACCACTGGTGGGTGGGGCTTCATACGTATGAGAACGATGGCCGTTTCCACTGGTCAGACCACTCTGTGCTCAACTATGTGTCCTGGGCACTCGGCAGGCCACACCCACTCAGCCGCGACCGCAAGTGTGTCCACATGTCAGTCAGCAAAGGTGAGGATTCTGGGATACTGTGCAGTTTGTCCTGTAAATAGCATATTTTGTGATTTAAAAAAAACAACAATATTTCATCTTTCATTCTGATACGTTCTACAGCGGAGTGGGCAGATCAGAAATGCCACTCAGACCTGCCCTACGTCTGTAAGAGAGTGAATGTCACAGGCACCATCCCACCCACACCCTCCACCCCCCTGCCCCCCATGGGCTGCCCCAATGGCTGGAGCCCCTTCCTGCACAAGGTAGGGCTCCTGGGTTATGTAGTTTCTACTGTGCTGATAAAGATGTGACAGTTATATGAATGTGACATTACTGTGTTATGTTTTGATTTGATCTTCCGTTTTAGCCTCTCCGTTGTTACCTTAGATCTCAAACAGACCTCTCACCTGAGGTACTGGTTTCTCCTGGGTTATGTTACGTGTGAGAGCATGGTGGTCTTTCCTGACCTGACCTCTGACCTTCCTGTTTGTGTGTGTGTAGTGTTATAAGGTGTTTGGTCATGAGGAGAACCAGAAGGCCATATGGTCAGGAGCCAGGCTCATGTGTGAGTTTCAAGGAGGAGCCTTGGCTGTGGTGCCCAATCACGTGGAGCAAGGTAGTTTTATACTCAACTGACGCACGCACTCACTCACACACGCACGCACGCACACACTCAATCACACGCGCACCCACGCACACACTCACACACGCACACACAAACAAACACACGCGCGCGCGCAAGAGCAAACACACACATACACCATCAATAACATCAGTGGTTTCCAAACTATCGGGCGTTCGGCGTGGGGGGGCAGGGGGGATGTCATGTCAGTTATTGCAGACCTTAGAGAGCTTTTTATAACTTTTATAACTTGTCCAGTTCCCCAGTGATGATAAATGTTTGAAAAAGTTTGGGAAGCACTGAATGACATCATGCATGCTGTCTCCCACAGCCTTTCTCACAACTCTGTTGTCCAATGTGAGTTTTGACCTGTGGTTGGGGTTGACGTCTGACTCTAAAGGCCACTTCCAGTGGGCTCGTCCTGGACTCCTCAGCTACACCAACTGGGCCTCTGGAGAACCCCTGGACAACAGTGGACCACTCCACAACAAGACTCCGGTACATACCACCCTGGTCTAATCTTTTTCTGTATTAATCCAGTCTTTGGTGGCATCCCAAATGGCACCCTATTCCCTACATAGTGCACTACTTCAGAACTAGGGTACTAGTCAAATGTAGTTCATTATATATGGAATATGGTGCCATTTGGGACACATATTTGGTCCGTGGGTCCAGGATTTGTCATGTCCATTGTTGATGACATCATTGTCACCTAACAGGGGAACTGTGTGGTGATGATCCATGGGAACCCAACAAAAAATACGGGCATGTGGGCATCCCGGGCCTGTAAGATGGAGAACCATGGCTACATCTGCCAGAAGAAACAAGGTACAGGAGATGTCACAACTCCAAACAGCACAGCCACTTGCAATTCAACAGTGCATAACATAACTAACCAGTGTGAATTATGTAACAGACAAACATTCCTGTGTGAATCTGTTACATAGTACTGCACCTACTGAAACACATACCTGATATATTAAACAGTTGTGTTTATATCAGTCAGCAGAAACAGTTTCCTTTATATACTGATTTAACTTTGTCTCCTTAGACCCAGCTCTGCCCCCTGGCGCTGCCCTCCTGCCCTCCTCCCTGTCCGGAGCCCTGGACCTGGGTGGGGTGTCGTACCGCATAGTGAGGAAGCGCCTGGACTGGATGGGGGCGCTGCATGTCTGCGAGTCTCTGAACGGGACGTTGGCTTCAGTGAGAGACCCCTACCAACAGGCTTACCTCACCCTGCTGATGAACAGCCTACACCTCCCAGCATGGATAGGCCTTTACAACTATGGGGTGAGGCCCTGGACATGACAAGCTGGGAGGAGTTATGCACTTCTACGAGATCTTTTATTGGTTTGTTTTGGTACAACAACATGGTAACATGAAGGGTGAGATCACTGTATCACGACAAATCAATATTACATTGATATAATCAGATCTTCAAAGGTTGATTTAACTAGATTGACCAATGAGGTAAGATTTGGGGTCAGAATATTATGATGAACTCCTCCTCTGTTCCACACTCAGGGACGGAGCTTCAGCTGGTTGGGCGAGGAGGACCTGATTTACACTGCCTGGCGGGATGGGGAGCCTAATACACTGTCTGGATGTGGTCACATGACCACGGTGGGGCAGTGGACTATGACCCCCTGTGATGCTAAACTGGACGCTGCCATCTGTCAGATTAATACAGGTGTGTGTGTGTGTCTGTGTGCATACATGTCTGTGTGCATGTTTGTGTGTGTGCCTTATCAATAGGGTAATACAATATATGAACATGTGTGTAAGTTAAATAGTGTGTGTAAGCCCTGTCCTCTCTCTCTCTTTCCCTCTCTCTCTCTTTCTCTCTTTCTCTCTCTCTCCACCAGAGGAGGCTGTGGGGCACAAGTGGAGTTTCCCAGGACAGTGCCCTCACTCTCTGGGCGACTGGGCCTGGGTGCCTTTCAGGAACCACTGCTACTCCTTCAACCTGCAGAACCTCCGGCTGCAGACCGATGCCCACTCCTCCTGCAGGAAGGGTAAGGAGGACACTCTGTCAACTGCCAATGCCCTTAGTCAGCCAGACACTCCTTAGTCTTTTTACATGCACATCGGCTATGTCCCAAATGGTACCCTTTTCCCTTGTAGTACACTACTTTTAACCAGTGCCCTGTAGAGAATAGGATGCCATTTTGGACGCACACCAGTGGATTCCGCGACGCGGTTAGATTTTAGTAGCTAGGACCGCTATTTCTTGTCCTGGAATCCCGCTTAACTGACAGGTTAAAGCCTCCTTGAAGCTACCCTAGCTAAGCTACTAGCCATCAAGCTAACAAAGTTAGTCCCAGATTAGTTTTCCAATGGAGCCCTCCTTGTCTGGAGAAGTAAATTAATGGTTCCAGCCCTGTAGGAGCTCTATCTACTACGCTTTTTTTGGGACAAACCGGATCACTCAGAGTTCCAATGCAGCAATTGTTTGCTGCCGAGGATTAAAGGCTTGAGGTGGCTTCCTTGATTATGCAGGTCACCAGCCTACGTAAAAAACTAGGGAAAACGCAGTGTGAAATGTTTTCCTTACCTACGCCGATGGCTGGACGGCGTTCGCGCTTGTTGGATGCATCTCAGCCTTGTCGTTTGTCTTTATCCGACTGGCCGGTGTTGCCAGGAGTTTGTTCACCAGGGGAGCCATCTCCTGCCTCACTTTCCCCATCTGATAGCGGAGTCGAAGGAGCACAGCAAGAGGAGCATGGCAATCAACGATGGTCGCATGTCTTGAGCTGTGGAAGCCGAAGACAGCGGCCTCCCGCAAAGCAATCCTCCCGCAATGCTCTCCCATCGAGAGGCACGAAGCAAATTAAAAATAACAAATAGTTTTGCCGCCTGATCTCCTGCACCTTTGTTGCTGGGGGTACCTGTGTCTGCGGCCACTGTGCCTACTCCTACTCCTTCCTCTACGATTTTGAAGTTGACGTCGGCAACCTTCTGTCAGCAACCTACCAGGGTAGAATGAAATCAGCAACATGTGCTTGAAAGCAGTATTCAGATCCATCGGATGTAGTGATCACAATATAGTAGCCATATCTAGGAAATACAAAGTTCCAAAGGCTGAGCCTAATATAGTGTAGGAGAGGTCATAGTGACCTTATGTTGTTGATGTAAATAATATTTGTTGGTCCATGGTGTGTAATGAGGAGCAAACAGACATTGCACTTGACACATTTATGAAATTGCTTATCCCAGTTTCCAATAAGCATGTACCCATCAAGAAAATTACTGTAAAAACTGTTAAATCCCCGTGGGTTGATGAGGATTTGAAAAATAGTGTGGTTGAGAGGGATGAGGCAAAAGGAATGGCAAATAAGTCTGGCTGTACAACCGATTGGTAAAAGTACTGCGAATTGAGAAATCATGTGACTAAACTGAATAAAAAGAAGAAGAAACTACGCTAAGAAACAAAGATAAATTACATAAAGAATTATACTAAATTGCTTTGGAGCACTTTCAAGGAAATTTTGGGAAAAAAGGCAAACTCAGCTCTGTCATTTATTGAATCAGATGGCTCATTCGTCACAAAACCAACTGACATTGTCAACTACTTTATTGATTTTTTTAATTGGCAAGATTAGCAAACTTAGGCATGACATGCCAGCAACAAACGATGACACTACACATCCAAGTATATCTGACCAAATTATGAAAGACAAGAATTGTTATTTTGAATTCCTTAAAGTGAGTGTGGAAGAGGTGAAAAAAATATTGTTGTCTATCAACAATGACAAGCCACCAGGGTCTGACAACTTGGATGGAAAATTACTGAGGATAATAACGTACGATATTGCCACTCCTATTTGCCATATCTTCAATTTAAGCCTACTAGAAAGTGTGTGCCCTCAGGCTTGGAGGGAAGCAAAAGTCATTCCGCTACCTAAGACTAGTAAAGCCCCCTTTACTGGCTCAAATAGCCAACCAATCAGCCTGTTACCAACCCTTAGTAACGTTTTGGAAAAAAATGTGTTTGACCAGATACAATGCTATTTTACAGTAAACAAACTGACAACAGACTTTCAGCACACAAATGACTGATGATTGGCTAAGAGAAATTGATGCTAAAAAGATTGTAGGGGCTGTTTTGCTGGACTTCAGTGCAGCTTTTGGCATTATTGATCATAGTCTTCAGCCATGACTACATGGAACTCTATTCCACATCAGGTAACTGATGCAAGCAGTAGAATCAGATTTAAAAAACAGATAATGGAACAGCGGAACTGTGAAGCAACACAAATTTAGGCATAGACACATGCACATACACATACACACAGACACATGCACATAATTATCTATGCATAGTCACTTCACCCCTACCTACATGTACAAATTACCTCAACTAACCGGTACCCTCACACACTGACTCGGTATCGGTACCCCCTGTATATAGCCTCGTTATTGTTATTTTATTGTGTTACTTTTTTAATTATTTTTTACTTTAGTTTATTTGGGAAATATTTTCTTAACTCTTCTTGAACTGCACTGTTGGTTAAGGGCTTGTAAGTAAGCCTACACTTGTTGTATTTGGCGCGTGTGACAAATAAAGTTTGATTTGATTTGATGCGTACACACACGATAACATACGCACTATACACACACGTACCCTAGGATCTTCTGTTGTAGATATGTAGTAGTGGAGTAGGGGCCCGAGGGCACACACTTTGTGTGTTCTGAAATCAGTTATGAATGTATTGTAATGTTTTTAAAATTGTATAACTGCCTTAATTTTACCAGACCCCAGGAAGAGCCGCTAATGGGGATCCATAATAAGTACAAACAGTCTCTATATGTAGCTAATGGGGATCCATAATAAATAAAAACAGTCTCTATATGTAGCTAATAGGGATCCATAATAAATAAAAACAGTCTCTATATGTAGCTAATAGGGATCCATAATAAATAAAAACAGTCTCTATATGTAGCTAATGGGGATCCATAATAAATAAAAACAGTCTCTATATCTAGCTAATAGGGATCCATAATAAATAAAAACAGTCTCTATATGTAGCTAATGGGGATCCATAATAAATAAAAACAGTCTCTATATGTAGCTAATAGGGATCCATAATAAATAAAAACAGTCTCTATATGTAGCTAATGGGGATCCATAATAAATAAAAACAGTCTCTATATGTAGCTAATAGGGATCCATAATAAATAAAAACAGTCTCTATATGTAGCTAATGGGGATCCATAATAAATAAAAACAGTCTCTATATGTAGCTAATAGGGATCCATAATAAATAAAAACAGTCTCTATATGTAGCTAATGGGGATCCATAATAAATAAAAACAGTCTCTATATGTAGCTAATGGGGATCCATAATAAATAAAAACAGTCTCTATATGTAGCTAATGGGGATCCATAATAAATAAAAACAGTCTCTATATGTAGCTAATAGGGATCCATAATAAATAAAAACAGTCTCTATATGTAGCTAATAGGGATCCATAATAAATAAAAACAGTCTCTATATGTAGCTAATAGGGATCCATAATAAATAAAAACAGTCTCTATATGTAGCTAATAGGGATCCATAATAAATAAAAACAGTCTCTATATGTAGCTAATAGGGATCCATAATAAATAAAAACAGTCTCTATATGTAGCTAATGGGGATCCATAATAAATAAAAACAGTCTCTATATGTAGCTAATGGGGATCCATAATAAATAAAAACAGTCTCTATATGTAGCTAATAGGGATCCATAATAAATAAAAACAGTCTCTATATGTAGCTAATGGGGATCCATAATAAATAAAAACAGTCTCTATATGTAGCTAATAGGGATCCATAATAAATAAAAACAGTCTCTATATGTAGCTAATAGGGATCCATAATAAATAAAAACAGTCTCTATATGTAGCTAATAGGGATCCATAATAAATAAAAACAGTCTCTATATGTAGCTAATGGGGATCCATAATAAATAAAAAACAGTCTCTATATGTAGCTAATGGGGATCCATAATAAATAAAAAACAGTCTCTATATGTAGCTAATGGGGATCCATAATAAATAAAAAACAGTCTCTATATGTAGCTAATAGGGATCCATAATAAATACAAATACAAACATTCTCTATGTGACACTTTACATGCACATTGTGACACTAAAAGAACACAGAGTACATTACAGTTCTCTCCATTCAATCGCTGTTATCACGGAGAGAGCTTTCAGCGCTCAGCACTGACCTTCAATGACCAAACACGTCAATACGTCTAAGTTACTTGTGATTCATTGAGCTTTTATTGAAATGCACTCGCATTTTTATCTCCTAATTTCCCACTTTAATTTCCCTCATCATCATCTCTCTTTTTCTCTGTTTGACACCTCCCTCTGTCGGTCAACTCCTCTCTGACCGCATTTAATTATCTCAATATGGTTATCTGATCCTCTCTCTCTCTCTCTCTCTCTCTCTCTCTCTCTCTCTCTCTCTCTCTCTCTCTCTCTCTCTCTCTCTCTCTCTCTCTCTCTCTCTCACCCTTTCTCACCCTTTCTCACCCCCCCAGTGGGTGGCCAGCTGCTGTCGGTCCTGGATGAAACAGAGAATGGCTTTGTGTGGGAGCACATCCAGGGCTACCAGGAGCAGGCCCATGGAGCCTGGCTGGGTATGACCTTTAACTCCAAAGGTAAGGAACTCCTCAGGATGTACACAGTGAAAAGTATACACAGACTGTTAAAGCCATGTAAATATCATATACTGTAAGGTCATATAATCTAATGGGTACTGTAAGAAGAGTAATTTATCAGAGTGACATATGCTATCCGTATACTCATTCATATATTACACACATGATTTATACACACCTTTTTGCATTAGGGTATTCCAGGGCTATTTCAAGATATTCTTCAGACAGGCGTGTGTGTGTGTGTGCATGTGTGTGTGTGTGTGTGTGTGTGTGTTGTTCCTGGTGTTGTCCTGCAGGGGGCAGTCTGATGTGGTCTGAGAGTGCTGAGGTGAAGTTCACTAACTGGGAGGTGCAGGGCACCAACCTGAGCATGCTGTTTCCCAACACCTGCTTCTGGATCCAGAGCAACACAGGCCTTTGGAAACCAGGCCCCTGCAAGAACCGCACACACGGAGTCATCTGCAAACGGCCACGCAGTAAGGAAGGCCTCACCCTGTAGCGCAGACAAATAACACTATGGACAATGTCATACGCGTACACAGTGATAGCAAAGCTGTATAACCGCTTACTGTGCTTCATTTATATCTGCAAAAAGCAATCTCTGAGCTGACAACACAACTCGAATGTTATCTTTTCCGTTGCAGGTGCTGAGGCTTTGGCGGCAGTCTGTAAGTAGGGATAGGATATCCCATGTTGTTTGTTCAAGTCATCAAATGTTAGATTTGTTTAAATCTGTAATGCTAATCTGTAAAAAAAAAAAAAAAAATGTCCCTCTCTCACTCTTTCTCCCCTTCTCTCTCTCTCCCTCCCTCCCTGTTTGTCTCAGCTGAAGAGGACCACCTGCCCACTCTGATTGTGATCATGGTGACGGGTCTGGTGTTGGTGATCCTCATCGCGGGCGTGATCTACCTGTACCGCCGGCGCCAGGCAGGCTCCCGGGGATCTTACGAGGGGGCGCGCTACAGCCGCACCAACTCCAACCCCTCCGAACAGGCCGAGAAGAACATCCTGGTGTCTGACATGGAGCTCAACGAGCAGCCGGAGTAGCACAGCCAACCAGGACTGGCCCCTCCCCCCCCCGGGGCAGGAGACACCTGGGAGTACCTAATACTGACTGACCCACTGTCTGACTGATACGCATTCTGCTTCTACATTTTATGTCCCTGTTCTGTTTGAAAAGATGCTGAAGATGCTGAAGGTCTGTGCTGTGTCGAGCGCAGCAGATGCCAATCAAATTCCATTTAAACAGTCATTCTCCAATGGGGTTAATAATATGCAAATTACAATATGAACTGCTTTTCTTAGTAGTATAGCAATAATGTTTCTGATGTCAGTTTCACATTTCATTTCAAACACTTCCTGTTTTTGGTCGCTATGTTTAAAAGGCAGATGCCAAAAGCCAAAGACTAAG
The DNA here is from genome assembly GCF_013265735.2 of Oncorhynchus mykiss. Taxonomy (NCBI): domain Eukaryota; kingdom Metazoa; phylum Chordata; class Actinopteri; order Salmoniformes; family Salmonidae; genus Oncorhynchus; species Oncorhynchus mykiss. Next base: position 69,509,540 of record NC_048576.1, on the reverse strand, counting down.
GCTTTGCACCAGTTCTTCCCTCGTCAGGAGACTCAGTATCATCCAGATATCAACACAGCCTCCATCGAGACCATGACAGTATTTACCTGAGGTTAACTTCAGGTTTGTTTTGTATATTTCCTTCTGGTTTGTTTGTGTGTTTTTTTTTGTCCAGTGCAGCTGTAGTGAATCTGTAGTGAATCCTCCTTCTAATTCTGGTTGTTGTGATGAAGCTTTTGTTGTAGCCAGTCCTCTTCCCTCCCTCCCTTCTGTTCTGACTGACACGTCAGCAAAGACTGGTTGGAAAGCAATACTTCAGTGTGGAAGAGAAGAGGACAGGGATGTTAGAGAGACGATTTTAGAGTGATTTTAAAGAGTCCCTGGCCTGTTCACCACAGAGATTTGACGTTGATACAGACCGATACCGTCTTTTGTTGTCTTGGTACAGTGTGATGGGGTAGATAAGGGTATTAGTATGTAACATTCTAGAGGGTTTTAGAGGGTTTGTTTTAGCACTTTCTACCACAATCACGAGAAGAGCCAACATGTATTACTTAAAGTAACTGTCCAGTGTTTCCAGATTTCTATGAAATAGGACCTATAGTTAATTACACTACGAGTGAAATAGTTTTCCTTCAAATCATTTTTAATTAGGTATGTTTAAAAGCAGCTTTTCCTTGTTGGAATGGTGTGGGTGTACCCCAACAACAGAATGGTACGGGAGTTTACCGGTCATTAAAAATATTCATGCGAGTAGACCGCTGATTGGCCAGCCCGTCCTCTACAGGAGAATAAAATCATCCTCTATGAGGAAATAGCAAGCGTTTTTTTAGACAGTCTGTTTGAGATACAGGTTGGAGTTGGGGTTTTGGAAGTATTTTTGCTTTGACCACACATACGAATATAGGATAAGTCAACAACATTACTTGGTTGTGAGTTAACAGAATGTGAACTTTTAAAAGTCAGATTTTCACTAGACAGTTACTTTTTTGTTGTTGTTGATCTTGTCTCACTGCTGCAACTCCCCAAAGGGCTCAGGAGGGGCGAAGGTCGAGTCATGCGTCTTCCGATACATGACCCGCCAAACCACACTTTTCAACACCCACCCCGCCAGCTGCACTGTTCAACTGATGAGTGAAGTCAGCCTGCAGGCGCCTGGCCTGCCACAAGGAGTTGCTAGAGCGCGATGAGCCAAGTAAAGCAACCCCGGCCGAACCCTCCCCTAACCCGGACAACACTGGGCCAATTGTGCGCCGCCCTATGGAACTCCCGGTCACGGACAGTTGTGACACAGCCTGGTATCACATCCAGGTCTGTAGTGGCACCTCAAGCACTGCACTGCAGTGCCTTAGATCGCTGCGCCACTCAGGAGGCCCCTAGACAGTTACTTTAAGCAAAGGACAGTGCATTCACTCCTTTGTTTATGCATTATTACTAAGATACTTTTCAATTGTTTTTGTTTTATTTCCTTCCTTTGACTTTTGGATGGGTAACCTGGTGTAAAGTAGGTGAACGTCAGTGTTAGTCTCATGACTGGTACGGATGGTTAGATTTCCCATGTTAATGTCTGTGTTTGTTGGTGGTATGATTACACACTGACCTGCAGCCATGTAAAACATACCCTATATATCCAAAAGTATGTGGACACAAATTCAAATTAGTAGATTTGGCTATTTCAGCCACACCCGTTCGTCAGCCACACACTGTTCGTCAGGAGCTTCATGAAAATGGGTTTCCGTGGCCGAGCAGCGGCACACAAGCCTAAGATCACCATGCTCAATGCCAAGCATAGGCTGGAGTGGACTATTGGACTCTGGAGCAGTGGAAACGCATTCTCTGGAGTGATGAATTACCATCTGGCAGCCCAACGGATGAATCTGGGCTTTGGCGGGTGCCAGCAAAATACTACCTACTCGAATGCATAATGCCAACTGTAAAGTTTGGTGGAGAAGGACTAATGGTCTGGGGCTGTTTTTAATGGTTTGGGCTAGGCCCCTTAGTTCCAGTGAAGGGAAATCTTAACGCTACAGTATACAATTATATTCTAGACGATTCTGTGCTTCCAACTTTGTGGCAACAGCTTGGGGAAGGCCCTTTTCTGTTTCAGCATGACAATGCCCCATGTGCACAAAGCGAGGTCCTGACCTCAACCTCATCAAACACTTTTGGAATGAATTGGAACGCCGACTGCGAGCAACGCCTAATTACCCAACCTCACTAATGCTCTTGTGGCTGAATGGAAGCAAGTCCCCGCAGCAATGCTCCAACATCTAGCGGAAAGACTTCACAGAAGAGTGGAGGCTGTTATAGCAACAAAGGGGGGACCAACTCCATATTAATGCCCATTATTTTGGAACGAGATTTTCGATTAACAGATGTCCACATACTTTTGGTCATGTTGTGTAACTTAGGTCACCTGTAGGTCATTCACTTGAAAAGTGACACATCTGACGTGAGTCAACATGTACAGTACCAGTCAAAAGTTTGGACACACCTACTCATTCCAGGGTTTTTCTTTATTTTTACTATTTTCTACATTGTAGAAGAATAGTGAAGACATCAAAACTATGAAATAACATACAGTATTGCATCTCTGGATGTTGCAACACACTTTTGTATGTGGTATATTCCACAAGGTACTGGAGAACCTTACTTAAGGGGTTACCCTCTATATCAATGCAAAATACAGCTAGGAAAACCAAAGAACTAGTTTGAAAAGGGAAAGGATCCACCCCATTATTCAAATATGTAGAAATAGAAAGATCAACTCATCCATCTTATTTCCCCTTGTCGTGTCTTAACCTTGTGTAGTACGTTATTGGGAGGAGGAAAGTACGGTTTCTAACAGGTCACAACTAGATTCAATGCAGGGAATCAACCAAAACCCTAACCTCTGGGTTCCCGTTTGAATAGGAGGCAAAGACAGATGTTTTCTTCCCCCTCATAACATTCCTCCTACAGTTCGCTCCTTCTCATGACCGGATTTCTGTCCTGCTCCGTGGAATGCTTTGGAGAAGTTTTAGATAGAAACTCTTGGTGAGCCAGTGAGCCACGCTTCAAAACCAGCTCTTTTCTGCTCTGTAAACCGGACGAATGGGGCTGAGGAGAGAGAGGGGGAGGGAGGATGGAAGGAGACGGAGGAGTGAGGGGGATTGTGTGTGTGTTATCGTCTCCAACTGTGGAATGTTGAGTCGGCAAGAAGAGCTCAGTGGCAAGTCTGGAACCGATCAGAGCAGAAGAGCTCAGGGCCGAAAGAGAAGGGTGAGAAAATTGGAGAAAAGGGGTAAAATAATGGAGGGAGAGGGAGACTGACAGGCAGGCACGTATGTGGGAAGAATGGGGCAGGGAGGGAGGAATGGAGATGAGAGAAGAGAAGTGAAATGTCCTAGGTTCACCCTGCCTCCTAGTGGAGGGTTGCTGTAGCACCCTGCTTCAAAATGACTGCCGAACTGGTTGTAATGAATTTGAGCTGACTACAAGTTGGAGTTGCCTACAAAGTGATGATGTGAGTCTGGCCCTGATGTCCTACCGTATCTGGGACTGACTATGTGACTGTGGTGGGCTTTTTACATTTGAGTCCCTGTGAAGAAAGGTTCAAATAAGCACCTGTTTTGATTTTTTAAATATTGGTTGTTTTCATATGAAATGAATAAAATATATGTTGGCTAAATGACTGTCAATAGAATCATTTGTTTAATTAATTGTTTAAATTGTTGGTACTTTAGTTACACCAGTCTTTGCATGTTATTGTGGGGGGAGGAGATGTTTACTGTTGCCTTGACTGAACTAGTAAGATAAATAGTTGTGATGTTGAAGAACCCCCACCAGAGGGCAGGTCTTGCTCACCCTAACAGCTCATTTAAACTGTGTTTAATGAGTTCCTCACTTTCCTGGTCTGATGCATCATATTTTTTCTCCATCTCTGTCTGTCTCTCTGTCTCTCCACCCCATACATATCTACTGTATGTGCATGTTTGTGTCCTTGAATGTCTGCAGCTGTGTCTCCATCCAGTCTGCTCAGACTCTTAGTTCAGGCTGTGATCCTGATCTGCCACACCTCATTGGAGGAGCATGAAACGAGGGCCTCTACCGTTGCTCTGGCAGAGACTCCTTCTGTTTGGCTTGGCAGGCACCAATAGCTTGTCTATGTGCCGCCTGCCTGTTGTGGCTGATCTGGCAGCAAGGCATTGTGACTGGCTGCCCCTAGATGTACAGTGCCTTGCGAAAGTATTCGGCCCCCTTGAACTTTGCGACCTTTTGCCACATTTCAGGCTTCAAACATAAAGATATAAAACTTTATTTTTTTGTGAAGAATCAACAACAAGTGGGACACAATCATGAAGTGGAACGACATTTATTGGATATTTCAAACTTTTTTAACAAATCAAAAACTGAAAAATTGGGCGTGCAAAATTATTCAGCCCCTTTACTTTCAGTGCAGACAACTCTCTCCAGAGGTTCAGTGAGGATCTCTGAATGACCCAATGTTGACCTAAATGACTAATGATGATAAATACAATCCACCTGTGTGTAATCAAGTCTCCGTATAAATGCACCTGCACTGTGATAGTCTCAGAGGTCCGTTAAAAGCGCAGAGAGCATCATGAAGAACAAGGAACACACCAGGCAGGTCCGAGATACTGTTGTGAAGAAGTTTAAAGCCGGATTTGGATACAAAAAGATTTCCCAAGCTTTAAACATCCCAAGGAGCACTGTGCAAGCGATAATATTGAAATGGAAGGAGTATCAGACCACTGCAAATCTACCAAGACCTGGCTGTCCCTCTAAACTTTCAGCTCATACAAGGAGAAGACTGATCAGAGATGCAGCCAAGAGGCCCATGATCACTCTGGATGAACTGCAGAGATCTACAGCTGAGGTGGGAGACTCTGTCCATAGGACAACAATTAGTCGTATATTGCACAAATCAGGCCTTTATGGAAGAGTGGCAAGAAGAAAGCCATTTCTTAAAGATATCCATAAAAAGTGTCGTTTAAAGTTTGCCACAAGCCACCTGGGAGACACACCAAACATGTGGAAGAAGGTGCTCTGGTCAGATGAAACCAAAATTGAACTTTTTGGCAACAATGCAAAACGTTATGTTTGGCGTAAAAGCAACACAGCTGAACACACCATCCCCACTGTCAAACATGGTGGTGGCAGCATCATGGTTTGGGCCTGCTTTTCTTCAGCAGGGACAGGGAAGATGGTTAAAATTGATGGGAAGATGGATGGAGCCAAATACAGGACCATTCTGGAAGAAAACCTGATGGAGTCTGTAAAAGACCTGAGACTGGGACGGAGATTTGTCTTCCAACAAGACAATGATCCAAAACATAAAGCAAAATCTACAATGGAATGGTTCAAAAATAAACATATCCAGGTGTTAGAATGGCCAAGTCAAAGTCCAGACCTGAATCCAATCGAGAATCTGTGGAAAGAACTGAAAACTGCTGTTCACAAATGCTCTCCATCCAACCTCACTGAGCTCGAGCTGTTTTGCAAGGAGGAATGGGAAAAAATGTCAGTCTCTCGATGTGCAAAACTGATAGAGACATACCCCAAGCGACTTACAGCTGTAATCGGAGCAAAAGGTGGCGCTACAAAGTATTAACTTAAGGGGGCTGAATAATTTTGCACGCCCAATTCTTCAGTTTTTGATTTGTTAAAAAAGTTTGAAATATCCAATAAATGTCGTTCCACTTCATGATTGTGTCCCACTTGTTGTTGATTCTTCACAAAAAAATACAGTTTTATATCTTTATGTTTGAAGCCTGAAATGTGGCAAAAGGTCGCAAAGTTCAAGGGGGCCGAATACTTTCGCAAGGCACTGTAGCTGGAGCACTAATGTGCTGTGAGTCTTTGTAATGAGTTCAACTGGAGCCCTTTAAGACTGAGACAATCAGTGTGTCAGACTGAGCGTGCCAGTCAAGCGGACATGAGGTCTGACGGCTCTATCCACTGGCCAGGGGTGGACTGTTTGGCAAATTAATTGACCTAGGTGTCTGTCCAGGTGTTTGTTCCATGGACCAATGGACCAGGGGTGTAGTGATTAGGCAGAACACTTGGATTAATATAGGTATTTAGGCAGATTGTTTTTGTGCCCTAATCAAGCGAGAGACCTCTCTGTCTGTGTAGGGAGGGAATCACTCATCCCAAATCAAACAGAGGAGATTGTTTCTCTTGCCATAATGCAGAAAATAGCATTTGTATATTTTAAGTTATTACAGTATTAGTATTTCTGTGAATTTTTGTACATTTGTTTATATTTAGAATATTGATATCTATTTGGATCATTCCATTATGGATATTTGTATATGAATCCTCCTTTGTATAGGCTAGCACAGATTGGAATATGTTCCGGGATTCTTCCGATGGCATTGAGGAGTACACCATATCAGTCACTGCCTTTATCAATAAGTGCATCGAGGATGTCGTCCCCACAGTGACTGTACGTACATACCCCAACCAGAAGCCATGGATTACAGGAAACATTAGCACTGAGCTAAAGGGTAGAGCTGCCGATTTCAAGTTGCGGGACTCTAACCCGGAAGCTTATAAGAAATCCCGCTATGCCATCCGACGAACCATCAAACAGGCAATGCGTCTATGCAGGACTAAGATCGAATCGTACTGCACCGGCTCTTGTCGGATGTGGCAGGGCTTGCAAACTATTACAGACTACAAAGGGAAGCACAGCGGAGAACTGCCCAGTGACACGAGCATACCAGACAAGATAAATAACTTCTATGCACGCTTCGAGTCAAGTAACACTGAAACATGCATGAGAGCATCAGCTGTTCCAGACGACTGTGTGATCACGCTCTCCGCCGCCGATGTGAGTAAGACCTTTAAACAAGTCAACATTCACAAGGTCGCTGGGCCAGACGGATTACCAGGACGTGTACTGTGAGCATGCGCATGACCACCTGGCAAGTGGTTTATGCTGCAGTGGTTTATGTGTCGGGGGGCTAGGGCCAGTTTGTTATATCTGGAGTACTTCTCCTGTCCTATTCGGTGTCCTGTGTGAATCTAAGTGTGCGTTCTCTAATTCTCTCCTTCTCTCTTTCTTTCTCTCTCTCGGAGGACCTGAGCCCTAGGACCATGACCCAGGACTACCTGACATGATGACTCCTTGCTGTCCCCAGTCCACCTGACTGTGCTGCTGCTCCAGTTTAAACTGTTCTGCCTTATTATTATTCGACCATGCTGGTCATTTATGAACATTTGAACATCTTGGCCATGTTCTGTTATAATCTCCACCCGGCACAGCCAGAAGAGGACTGGCCACCCCACATAGCCTGGTTCCTCTCTAGGTTTCTTCCTAGGTTTTGGCCTTTCTAGGCAGTTTTTCCTAGCCACCGTGCTTCTACACCTGCATTGCTTGCTGTTTGGGGTTTTAGGCTGGGTTTCTGTACAGCACTTTGAGATATCAGCTGATGTACAAAGGGCTATATAAATACATTTAATTTGATTTGAAGTGTCTTCACTGACATTTTCAACCTCTCCCTGTCTGAGTCAGTAATACCAACATGTTTCAAGCAGACCACCATAGTCCCTGTGCCCAAGACCTCTAAGGTAACCTGCCTAAATTACTACCAACCCGTAACACTCACATCTGTAGCCATGAAATGCTTTGAAAGGCTGATCATGGCTAACATCAACACCATTATCCCAGAAACCCTAGACCCACTCCAATTTGCATACCACACCAATATATCTACAGATGATGCAATCTCTATTGCACTCCACACTGCCCTTTCACACCTGGACAAAAAGAACACCTATGTGAGAATGCTATTCATTGACTACAGCTCATCGTTCAACACCATAGTGCCCTCAAAGCTCATCACTATGCTAAGGACCCTGGGACTAAACACCTCCCACTTCTCAGGTGGTAAGGGTAGGTAACAAATTTGCCATGATGGTCCTCAACATGGGGGCCCCACAGGGGTGCGTGCTCAGTCCCCTCCTGTACTCCCTGTTCACTCATGACTGTGGACTACTTGAAGCTCTCAACTACAATTCCAGTGGGTCAGAAGTTCACATTCACTAAGTTGACTGTGCCTTTAAACAGCTGGGAAAACTCCAGAAAATTATATAATGGCTTTAGAAGCTTCTGATAGGCTAATTGACATAATTTGAGTCAATTGGAGTTGTACTTGTGGATGTATTTCAAGGCCTACCTTCAAACTCAGTGCCTCTTTGCTTGACATCGTGGGAAAATCTAAAGAAATCAGCCAAGACCTCAGAAAAAGAATTGTGGGCCTCCACAAGTCTGGTTCATCCTTGGCAGCAATTTCCAAATGCCTGAAGGTACCATGTTAATCTGTTTAAACAATAGTACACAAGTATAAACACCATGGGACCACGCTGCTGTCATGCCGCTCTGGAAGGAGACGCGTTCTGTCTCCTAGAGATGAACGTACTTTGGTGCGAAAAGTGCAAATCAATCCCAGAACAACAGTAAAGGACCTTGTGAAGATGCTGTAGGAAACAGGTACAAAAGTATCTATATCCACAGTAAAACAAGTCCTATATCAACATAACCTGAAAGGCCGCACAGCATGGAAGAAGCCACTGATCCAAAACCGCCATAAAAAAGTCAGACTTTGGTTTGCAACTGCAGATGGGGACAAAGATCGTACTTTTTGGAGAAATGTCCTCTGGTCTGATGAAATAATAATAACTGTTTGGCCATAATGACCATTGTTATATTTGGGGGAAGGCTTGCAAGCCACAGAATACCATCCCAACCGTGAAGAACCATGAAGCCACAGCATCATGTTGTGGGGGTGTTTTTCTGCAGGAGGGACTGGTGCACTTCACAAAATAGATGGCATCATGTGGGAGGAAAATTATGTGGATATATTGAAGCAATATCTCAAGACATCAGTCAGGAAGTTAAAGCTTGGTCGCAAATTGGTCTTCCAAATGGACAATGACCCCAAGCATACTTCCAAAGTTGTGGCAAAATGGCTTAAGGACAACAAAGTCAAGGTATTGGAGTGCCCATCACAAAGCTCTGACCTCATGCCCATAGAATATTTGTGGGCAGAATTGAAAAAGTGAGTGCGAGCAAGGAGGCCTACAAACCTGACTCAGTTACACCAGCTCTGTCAGGAGAAATGGGCCAAAGTTCACCAACTTATTGTGGGAAGCTTGTGGAAGGCTACCCAAAACATTTGACACAAGTTAAACAATTTAAAGGCAATGCTACCAAATACTAATTGAGTGTATGTAAACTTCTGACCCACTGGGAATGTGATGAAATAAATAAAAGCTGAAATAAATCATTCTCTCTGCTATTATTCTGACATTTCACATTCTTAAAATAAAATGGTGATCCTAACTGACCTAAAAACAGGGAATTTTTACTATGATTAAATGTCAGGAATTGTGAAAAACTGAGTTTAAATGTATTTGGCTAAGGTGTATGTAAACTTCCGACTTCAACTGTATATATTTTGTACATATACTGTACTTAACCGTATTTTGTGGGGGGCACAAAACTACTTCCATTCATTTTTTAAATTGGTACCTGGTGACCTTTAGACGAGTCCTGTGACATTTGTAGGGGTCGTAGAACAAAATGGAGAAGTTCTTGAGTCTCCCCTTTCCATAGCGGGGTCATATTAGTTTTAAGACCATTGTTCTTATCTCTTACTTTTTTAAGCTATTTTCTTAAAACTGCATTCTTGGTTAAGGGCTCCATGCTCCATTTAGTTTAATCCATATGACGTCATATCCCTGACATCACTGCTTCAATCAGTAGGTGAGAAGAATACAGTTTTTGAACATGTTAAATTCATTTTCATTGTAAACTCTTCATTACTATATGAAAGGTCAAACGGAGAAACTTCTGAATGTTTTAATTGCAATCATACTCACTTCTTTTTACATAGACTGTGGTTGAATTTTTTGAGAAGCCTGCTCCACTACAATTGGTGTTGTTTCTGCAGTTTGTAGAGAGAGTGGCCCTGGTGCCTCGTCCATTCAGGAGAGATGAGGCTCGGTTAGAGTCTGAGGCAGGGGTGACAGAACGAATCATCTGGACGGGCCTTTGATATCCACCTTCTCTATGTGTGCACGCGCTGGCATGTTCACAATAATTTTTCAAAGGTCTTATAGTAGATTTTTTCTTTCACCTTTATTTAATCAGGTAGGCTAGTTGAGAACAAGTTCTCATTACAACTGCAACCTCGCCAAGATAAAGCAAAGCAGTGCAACACAAACAACAACACAGAGTTACACATGGAATAAACAAACATACAGTCAAAAATACAGTAGAAAAAGTCTATATACAGTGTTTGCAAATGAGGTAAGATACTGGAGGTAAGGCAATAAATAAGCCATAGTGGCGAAATAATGACCATTTAGCAATTAAACACTGGAGTGATAGATGTGCAGAAGATGATTGTACAAGTAGAGATACTAGGGTGCAAACAGCAAAAAAATTAATAAAATAGATAACAGTATGGGGATGAGGTAGTTGGATGGGCTATTTACAGATAGGCTATATACAGGTGCAGTGATCTGTGAGCAGTTCTGACAGCTGATGCTTAAAGCTAGTGAGGGAGATATGCGTCTCCAGCTTCAGTGATGTTTGCAGTTCTATCCAGTCATTGGCAGCTGAGAACTGGAAGGAAAGGCGGCCGAAGGAGGAATTAGCTTTGGGGTTACATGGGCTTGCTCCTACCTATCTTTCCGATTTGGTCCTGCCGTACATACCTACACGTACGCTACGGTCACAAGACGCAGGCCTCGTAATTGTCCCTAGAATTTCTAAGCAAACAGCTGGAGGCAGGGCTTTCTCCTGTAGAGCTCCATTTTATGGAATGGTCTGCCTAACCCATGTGAGAGACGCAGACTCGGTCTCAACCTTTAAGTCTTTACTGAAGACTCATCTCTTCAGTAGGTCATATGATTGAGTGTAGTCTGGCCCAGGAGTGTGAAGGTGAACGGAAAGGCTCTGGAGCAACGAACCGCCCTTGCTGTCTCTGCCTGGCCGGTTCCCCTCTCTCCACTGGGATTCTCTGCCTCAAACCCTATTACAGGGGCTGAGTCACTGGCTTACTGGTGCTCTTCCATGCCGTCCCTAGGAGGGGTGCGTCACTTGAGTGGGTTGAGTCACTGACGTGATCTTCCTGTCTGGGTTGGCGCCCCCCCTTGGGTTGTGCCGTGGCGGAGATCTTTGTGGGCTATACTCGGCCTTGTCTCAGGATGGTTGTTGGTGGTTGAAGATATCCCTCTAGTGGTGTGGGGGCTGTGCTTTGGCAAAGTGGGTGGGTTTACATCCTGCCTGTTTGGCGCAGTCCGTGCTGCACCCTCGACAACCACTGTGATTATTATTATTTGACCCTGCTGGTCATTTATGAACATTTGAACATCTTGGCCATGTTCTGTTATAATCTCCACCCGGCACAGCCAGAAGAGGACTGGCCACCCCTCATAGCCTGGTTCCTCTCTAGGTTTCTTCCTAGGTTCTGGCCTTTCTAGGGAGTTTTCCTAGCCACCGTGCTTCTACATCTGCATTGCTTGCTGTTTGGGGTTTTAGGCTGGGTTTCTGTACATCACTTTGAGATATCAAATGTAAGAAGGGCTATATAAATAAATACAGTGGGGCAAAAAATTATTTAGTCAGCCACGAATTGTGCAAGTTCTCCCACTTAAAAAGATGAGAGAGGCCTGTATTTTCATCATAGGTACACTTCAACTATGACAGACAAAATGAGGGAAAAAAATCCAGAAAATCACATTGTAGGATTTTTTATGAATTTATTTGCAAATTATGGTGGAAAATAAGTATTTGGTCACCTACAAACAAGCAAGATTTCTGGCTCTCACAGACCTGTAACTTCCTCTTTAAGAGGCTCCTCTGTCCTCCACTCGTTACCTGTATTAATGGCACCTGTTTGAACTTGTTATCAGTATAAAAGACACCTGTCCACAACCTCAAACAGTCACACTCCAAACTCCACTATGGCCAAGACCACAGAGCTGTCAAAGGACACCAGAAACAAAATTGTAGACCTGCACCAGGCTGGGAAGACTGAATCTGCAATAGGTAAGCAGCTTGGTTTGAAGAAATCAACTGTGGGAGCAATTATTAGGAAATGGAAGACATACAAGACCACTGATAATCTCCCTCGATCTGGGGCTCCATGCAAGATCTCCAAATTATCACAAGACCGGTGAGCAAAAATCCCAGAACCACACGGGGGGGACCTAGTGAATGATCTGCAGAGAGCTGGGACCAAAGTAACAAAGCCTACCATCAGTAACACACTACGCCGCCAGGGACTCAAATCCTGCAGTGCCAGACGTGTCCCCCTGCTTAAGCCAGTACATGTCCAGGCCCGTCTGAAGTTTGCTAGAGAGCATTTGGATGAGCCAGAAGAAGATTGGGAGAATGTCATATGGTCAGATGAAACCAAAATATAACTTTTTGGTAAAAACTCAACTCGTCGTGTTTGGTGGACAAAGAATGCTGAGTTGCATCCAAAGAACACCATACCTACTGTGAAGCATGGGGGTGGAAACATCATGCATTGGGGCTGTTTTTCTGCAAAGGGACCAGGACGACTGACCCGTGTAAAGGAAAGAATGAATGGGGCCATGTATCGTGAGATTTTGAGTGAAAACCTCCTTCCATCAGCAAGGGCATTGAAGATGAAACATGGCTGGGTCTTTCAGCATGACAATGATCCCAAACACACCGCCTGGGCAACGAAGGAGTGGCTTCGTAAGAACCATTTCAAGGTCCTGGAGTGGCCTAGCCAGTCTCCAGATCTCAACCCCATAGAAAATCTTTGGAGGGAGTTGAAAGTCTGTGTTGCCCAGCAACAGCCCCAAAACATCACTGCTCTAGAGGATATCTGCATGGAGGAATGGGCCAAAATACCAGCAACAGTGTGTGAAACCTTGTGAAGACTTACAGAAAACATTTGACCTCTGTCATTGCCAACAAAAGGTATGTAACAAAGTATTGAGATAAACTTTTGTTATTGACCAAATACTTATTTTCCACCATAATTTGCAAATAAAATCATTAAAAATCTTACAATGTGATTTTCTGGATTTTTTTTCTAATTTTGTCGGTCATAGTTGAAGTGTACCTATGATGAAAATTACAGGCCTCTCTCATCTTTTTAAGTAGGAGAACTTGCACAATTGGTGGCTGACTAAATACTTTTTTGCCCCACTGTAAATGTGATTTAATTTGATTTGACCTAGCAAAGACTTATAGATGACCTGGAGCCAGTGGGTTTGGCAATAAATATAAAGCGAGGGCCGGCCAGCGAGAGCATATAAGTTGCAGTAGTATATGGGGCTTTGGTGACAAAACGGATGGCACTGTGATAGACTGCATCCAGTTTGCTGAGTAGAGTGTTGGAGGCTATTTTGTAAATGACAACGCCGAAGTCAAGGATCGGTAGCATAGTCAGTTTTACGAGGGTATGTTTGGCAGCATGAGTGAAGGATGCTTTGTTGCGAAATAGGAAGCTGATTCTAGATTTAATTTGGGATTGGAGCTGCTTAATGTGAGTCTGGAAGGAGAGTTTACAGTGTAACCAGACACCTAGGTGTCATATTCTAAGTCAGAACCGTCCAGAGTAGTGATGCTTGGCAGGCGGTTAGGTGTGGGCAGCGATCAGTTGAAGAGCATGCATTTAGTTTTACTTGCATTTAAAAGCAGTTGGAGGCCACGGAAGGAGAGTTGTATGGCATTGAAGCTTGTCTGGAGGTTAGTTCACACAGTGTCCAAAGAAGGGCCAGAAGTACACAGAATGATGTCTTCTGCGTAGAGGTGGATCAGAGACTCACCAGCAGCAAGAGCGACATCATTGATGTATACAGAGAAAAGAGTCGGCCCGGGAATTGAACCCTGTGGCACCCCCATAGAGACTGCCAGAGGTCCGGACAACAGGCCCTCCGATTTGACACACTGAACTCTGTCTGAGAAGTAGTTGGTGAACCAGGCGAGGCAGTCATTTGAGAAACCAAGGCTGTTGAGTCTGCCAATAAGAATGTGGTGATTGACAGAGTCGAAAGCCCTGGCCATGTCGATAAATACAGCTGCACAGTATTGTCTCTTATCGATGGCGGTTATGACATCATTTAGGACCTTGAGCGTGGCTGAGGTTCACCCATGACCAGCTTGGAAACCAGATTGTATAGCTGAGAAGGTACGGTGGGATTCAAAATGGTTGGTGATCTGTTTGTTAACTTGGCTTTGAAAGACCTTAGAAAGGCAGGGTAGGATAGATATAGGTCTGTAGCAGTTTTGGTCTAGAGTCTATAACGTCCATCTTTAACTAAGTAAAGTACATAGGCCTAAATCCGACAAGCAAAAACAGAAAAAAAATATCCTGATGAAAATTCTGTTTTTTCCCAATCACATTCATCTCTCTATTGTGGTGAGTTAAGACAATCAGACATTGCCAAATGGGCACTGTCCTACATGTGCACACAGCAAGCCAGGTACATTACTGTAATTAATACATGCCTTAAAATAAATATATGTAACCAAATGACGGGCGATTAATGGTACATTTACTAGGCTTACTGGTGACATATGTAATGGGGAATTTATAAAACAACAAGAAAACAATCAATGGGCAAACAATTCACAGTATGAAACAATGAACAAACAAGAATTGGCAGGAGACAGCTGAGAGCATGCATTCTGGAGAGCTGAGAGCATGCATTCTGTAGAGCTGAGAGCATGCATTCTGGAGAGCTGAGAGCATTCATTCTGAAGAGCTGAGAGCATGCATTCTGGAGAGCTGAGAGCATGCATTCTGAAGAGCTGAGAGCATGCATTCTGGAGAGCTGAGAGCATGCATTCTGGAGAGCTGAGAGCATGCATTCTGGAGAGCTGAGAGCATGCATTCTGGAGAGCTGAGAGCATGCCCACTGGAGAGCTGAGAGCATGCATTCTGGAGAGCTGAGGACATGCATTCTGGAGAGCTGAGAACATTCTGGAACGAGACAAGCCATGTCTCCCCCCCCCCCCCCCTTCTTCTTGTTGCAACATTTTTAATTATACTAAAGACACATTATCTTCATAAATATTTTAGATGCTTTTCACTGACAGACGCAACTCAATCAGCTAAACATATTGCAACATGGGCTGCCTAAATTGCCGGCTTTCCAAATGGCCATAGACCTACACACTTGTGATTTGAAACAATCCAGAGCTAATTTTTTTAAGAAGCTAATGTTCGATCATCTGTGGCTAAGTCATGCTCTTTGGTGAATTATTTTGAATGTTTTCATTTAGACAGGGGTAATTATATAATTTGCGCAAAACATCATTTTACTTTAGATGAAGCCGATGAAGGAAAAAGGAAACCGCACACTGCTCTTGATAGTATCACTGATATTTAATAAGCTTATGTATCGGCCTCACGGCCTTCATCAGAACTTTCGTGATTTAAAAAAAGTTTACACCCTTATGTAGACCTGGCCCCACCCACATCCGTTCCACACATCGAGGGGGGTTGGAGGCGAAGGAAAAACAAATAAGCGCTTCCAAATATAACAATATGCATTTCATAAATATTCAAATAAAGTGTATAAATAAGACGTATTTGAACACGTCTGTAAAACCACAATGAGGACATAGCAAGTTTTCATTAGTCATTGGGTACATCGTACGAAAAACGTCAGAGTAATCTTAAATAGGCACATAATTCATGTTCAAATTCACAACAATACATACATAGGCATTTCATCATTAAGTCCTTTAGGAAATAATGTCTGGAGGGTGAAAATCCAAAAACATTATCTTTTACTCAAAGTATTACTAATAGACCCTCCCCTGTCTGATATCTTAATTTTCTCTATGCCACAACATCTAAAGGTAGAAATGTCATGCTTCAAGTCATTGAAATGTACAGCGACTGGATAATCCCTGTCGTTTCGCCTGATTTAACTTTTATGTTCACTAATTCTCTGTTTGAGAGATCGGGAGGTTTTACCGATTTTTTTTGTGGATGGCAGTTGGCATGAACCAATTTATCGCGTAAATTGCGACCTCTCCTATACACAATAAGTGGTGAATTTTTAAATTCAGCCGGCAAAACTGGGTCCGATGATAAAATATGCTAGTGTTTCTTGAACGCCACCTCCCACTTTTCGCGAATTCAAAGTATATGTAGTTGTGAACATTACGAAGTGTTCTGTAGTTTTAGCGGGTCTTTTTTTTGTAACAGTTAATCTCGTGTTTTTTCCAATGCCAAATTATGAGCTTCATCCACACATTGTGACAAATAGCCTCTTCTTAGAAACCTCATGCACATCTCCGCTGCTTTTTCTAGATGATCCTCTGTGGAGTGGCAGTCTGAAAAATTGGCTTCTTGGAAGTCCTCTTTTCAATGGCTCAGGGTGGAAGCTGTCCCCTTGCAATAGAGTATTTCTGTCCGTTTATTTTCTACACAGAGTTGTAAACAGGCTTCCATTTGATTTCTCAATCCACATATCGAGATAATGAACACGTTGAGTGTCACGTTCAATAGTGAATTTGAGTGGTGCCATAAAATCTGACAGCTCTTTTTCAGTTCCTTAACATATACAAAATATCGGCAATATATCGATACCACTTCAGGACTTTATTCAAAAATGGATTCTCGTTTACATTATTAACAAAACGTTCTTCAAAAAGACCCATATAGAGGTTAGCATAACTCGGAGCGAATGTAGCCCATCGATGTTCCATTCGTTTAGAGGTAGTATTCATCATCCAACCTGAAATAGTTATACCTCAAAACATATTCAGCCAGCTCTAGACTAAAGTTTGTTGGTGGATATTCATTAGTATCTCTGTCTCCCAAATAGTGTGCTAGTGCTGCCAGCCCCCCTGAGATGAGGTGGTTTAATAGGGTTTGCTCCAGATTAGAGCATATATCCCTTTGGAACACCTGTGTGGGATCAACACTCAGTTTTCTATAGAAACGTTCATTACCGAGTTGTCTCTGAATTTCTTCTTTATATTTTTCATAGTCTAAAACAACCACAGCACCCCCCTTATCTGCAAGTTTACAACCAAAGATGAACCTTTCATTAATTCATTGAGTGCCTGTTCTTCTGTTCTAGTGAGGTTCTTCTGAATGTGGTTTGTTTGTCTCTTATTTACTGACATGGCTTCTTGATCGACTAACCTACAATAGGTATTAACCGAGGAGTTGTTAACCATGGGACAGAATTTGCTTTTGGGCTTAAAATGGGTACCAGTTCTTTAGGTGAAGCCAGCATCCTAACAGTGCACTGTGCATCGCCAACTTTCTTTTCAAATTCGCAAGAGACTGAAACCACATATGTGTATATGATGACGAGAGGCTCAAGTCTCCACCCTAAGAGTGTGAGTCGTTGTCCTAACGCTTCGAACACACCGACAGTGTAGTTGCATTTTGGTACACGAGAATTGCATTCATTTCCAATGAAAAGCTGCGTTTGCCTTGCAGCAACTGCAGAGGCAGTTGCAGTGCGTTGGGTGTGGTGCATACGTTGTATTTATCGAGCGTATGTGTCAAACTGTATGCGCACACTGCTTGGCAGAAATGGTTGCATACATATCCAGATGAGGCTGCATACTATTTAGCGTCTGACACTGCCTCTTCCTCTCTGCTGAAACTAGTGAGCGAAACAGCGCCCCTCTGTCTTACTGTATGTAGACCATGTATCTGATGCTGTCTGGCCAGAAATAGTATGACATGCCATGCTCTTTTGGTCCAGACAGCATCTGATACATGGTCGACACATGAGGAGACAGCGGGATGCTGTTTTGCTTGCTCGGATGCTTTATCTGAGATTGATGAGTCTTTCTGTCGACAAACATATGATCAATATTTAAATATTTTATTTGGACGGGCAAGGAGGTATGGTAAGGTGGGTCAGGCCCCCTAAGGCCCCCCCATAACGCCAGTCCTGGGATGAGGCATCAGTTCAGTTTTACCCATCTTCACCTCAACCTACCAACACCCCAACTTGTAGCAGACCCAGGTAGAGGCAGTGGTAATCTGGGAACAGACTGTGTGAGGAACACATTCTGCTGAAGCAACACTTTCTACACAGCAGCCCTGACAATTACCCATCTTTCCTCTCATGTGTTAACCAGGCCTGGCTGTGGAGGCGGTGGTGGTGGTAGGGTGGTGTCAACAGGAAGGACGTACACCCATAAACAATTTCTCTCTCTCTCTCTCTCTCTCTCTCTCTCTCTCTCTCTCTCTCTCTCTCTCCCTCTCTCTCTTTCTCTCTCTCTCTCTCTCTCTCTCTCTCTCTCTCTCTCTCTCTCTATCTCTCTCTCTCTCTCTCTCTCTCTCTCTCTCTCTCTCTCTCTCTCTCTCTCTCTCTCTCAGGCTTATGAGAGCAAGCAGATGGCTTATCTTAATTCCATTTATTTCTGGGGCCCTGTTAGCGTGGTACTGGTACGCCAGCATGCCGGTCGTCTCCTCAGGCAGGGACAGTTTGGGAATATTCAGAGAGAATTATTATTATTATTATATGTTTTAATCTTTATTTTACTAGGCAAGTCAGTTAAGAACAAATTCTTATTTACAATGACGGCCTACCAAAAGGCAAAAGGCCTCCTGCGGGGACGGGGGCTG
Organism: Oncorhynchus mykiss; assembly: GCF_013265735.2. Taxonomy (NCBI): domain Eukaryota; kingdom Metazoa; phylum Chordata; class Actinopteri; order Salmoniformes; family Salmonidae; genus Oncorhynchus; species Oncorhynchus mykiss. The sequence goes on along the minus strand of NC_048576.1, from coordinate 69,490,950 downwards.
GGATTCAAATAAAATAATAATAATAATTTTAAAAAATGCCATGCTCATAGTTTTGTTTCTGTATCTCTAGAACTCAATTCTTGTTTAACTGTGTTTTGTTTTAAATACATCTATGTAAATGTAATATCTCTCCTGCACACCTCTCTTGAATATTTTACGTGTTTGTCTGTGTGCTGTTCTGAGTCAGAAGCTGCTGGACAAACTGCAAAACCACGAACCTGTATCAGCATCACCAAACATCCATGTTGCATCCATGATTCGTGCTTTCAGGGACTAACACATGTGTCTGGCATGCATTGATATTTTATTTATTAATTTTTTTTTTTTAATTTTTTAAATTTTTACCCCTTTTTCTCCCCAATTTCGTGGTATCCAATGTTGTAGTAGCTACTATCTTGTCTCATCGCTACAACTCCCGTACGGGCTCGGGAGAGACGAAGGTTGAAGGTCATGCGTCCTCCGATACACAACCCAACCAAGCCGCACTGCTTCTTAACACAGCACGCATCCAACCCGGAAGCCAGCCGCACCAATGCGCCGGAGGAAACACCGTGCACCTGGCCACCTTGGTTAGCGCACACTGCGCCCAGCCCGCCACAGGAGTCGCTGGTGCGCGATGAGACAAGGACACCCCTACCGACCAAGCCCTCCCTAACGCGGGCGACGCTAGGCCAATTGTGCGTCGCCCCACGGACCTCCCGGTCCGGCCGGTTACGACAGAGCCTGGGCGAACCCAGGGACTACAGTACAGCGCCCTTAACCACTGCGCCATCCGGGAGGCCTGATATTTATTTTTTATTTAGAAGATCAGTTGGTCACAGAGAAGAGGGACGGAGGCCAAAGCAATGACTCAGTGCTTAGCTTCTACTTTTCTTTAATCATCTACATGAGAAACCAGGTGTGTGTTCGGTTCTTCAAAGCTCAGCCTTCTGAAGGCACCCCATTAGCAGTGTTCATGTGTTAGGTAGGGCTCATTTAATTGAACTGTTTCCGTGGCAACTAGCAAATTACATTAATATTGTTTGATCATTGAGTTGAGAAAATTGTGTGCATGCCAATGCGTATTTTATCATGTATTTCATAGGTAGCACATCCGGTGAACAGGTCAGGGTTCCATAGCCGCATTAAGAGCAGCAGAAACTGGATCAGAACCACGACAAGGTGGACTGGGGACAGGGACAGACAGGAGTCATCAGGCCATGTAGTCCTGAGGCATGGTCCTTTGGCTCAGGTCCTCCGGGAAGGGGTAGAGAGAGAGAGAGAGAGAGAGAGAGAGAGAGAGAGAGAGAGAGAGAGAAAGGGGGGAATTAGAGGGAGCATACATACGATCACACAAGACACCAGATAAAACAGGAGAATTACACAAAGATAGGACAGGCTGACCCTAGCACCCCGGCAGATAGACTATTGCAGAACAGCTACTGGGGACTGAGACGGGGCGGGGTCGTGGGACACTGTGACCCCGTCCAAAGTTACCCCCAGACAGGGCCAACCAAGGCTGAGTATAGCACATCTCCCCCAGCGCACAAGCTCGAGGGGGCACAAAACCGGACAGGAAGATCACATCAGTGACTCAACCCACTCAAGTTAAGTATAGCGAAAAAAGCCTGGCATGGCATGATGCACCCTCCTAGGGACGGCATGGGAGAGCGCGAGCAAGCCAATGACTCAGCCCCTGTAATAAGGTCAGAGGCAGAGAATCCCAGTGGAGAGAGGGGAGCCGGCCAGGCAAAGACAGCAAGAGTGGTTGTTCACTGCAGTGCCTTGCTGTGCACCTTCGCACCCCTGGGCCAGAATATACTCAATCATAGGACCTACTGAGGACAGTAAAGACATAATCCTTAAGAGTCTATTGACGCGCCCGTGCGTCAATCTACAGTAAGTAACAAAATAACAAAATCCCCATCAAAATTCTTCAGTTTAAGTTAGAGATATCTGTTTTCTTGCATGGGCTACGTCTCAACCCACCGAATCAGCCCATGTCGGCCTTCCGTATCTGCGGTGGAAGGGGAAACATCCCGAAAATCGGTCTTCTCACAAAAAAGTCTGTAGAACAGTACAATATGACCACTCTATGGAAAGACAAGACTGGTACGAACATGAACGTGTTTGCTGTTTTGCTCTACGACTCCCACAAGCCCAATAGGACTCATCTGAAGTGCCAACTTCTCTCTGTAGCGTCTGAACCGTTTGGGCCACAAACTAATATGACCACTCTATGGAAAGATGAGACTCTCACAAACGTTTATGATCTTCTCCACAAGTGTCACGGAAGCCATTTAAATGTAACCCATACAAATGAATGGAAGTATAAAGGTAGTTTTTTGCCAACAAAATTATAGGGTTAAATATGTATGTCCAAAATAACAAAAATATTTCCTGAGCTTTCTTATAACTCCTTCATATAGGACAGACACCTCAAAACCTTAGTCCTCATGATAAATTGTTTTATTGTCTTTTTTGCCATTTATGAATGTGTTTTTCAATGCGTTTCTACGGGCTATTGTCATAAAGGCCAATTTAATATTTTATCAAATCATTTGTGTACTGTATATATTTTATTGTTACCTAAAGGGGTCCTAAAATTCTAAATCAAATAGCTAAATGATCCATGGTATAACCATCTTAAAACAATTCCATATGTTAGCTTAGTAGAAAGAGCGGAGCCCTATCCAGGAATCTGTCATTGGCTTCTGATTAAATTCAATTGTCACAGAACAGCTTGTTGCAATTTCGATGAGTCTCTTGTTCAGTTATCAGTAAGTGGACTGGAGGCAAGGCTTGAAAGGGCTAACGAATCCAGTTGTTTGTGTCATCCGTTTCAGGAAAGTACCTACGTAATTGCGCACCCAGCTCACTCAGGTGCTTCGCTATATCACATTTGACATTGTCCGTAAGCTTGAGTTCATTTGCTCACAAAAAAATCATACAATGATGGAAAGACCTGTGTGTTGTCCTTGTTAATGCAGACAGAAAAGAGCTACAACTTCTTAATCATAGCCTCAATTTGGTCCCGCAAATTGATTATAGTTGCGGAGAGTCTCTTTAATCCTAGATTCAGATCATTCAAGCGAGAAGAAACATCACCCAGATAGGCCAGTCGTGTGAGAAACTCGTCATCATGCAAGAGGTCAGACAAGTGAAAATTATGGTCAGTAAAGAAAACTTTAAGCTTGTCTCTCAATTTAAAAAAACTTGTAAATACTTTGCCCCTTGATAACCAGCGCACTTCCGTATGTTGTAAAAGCGTTACATGGTCTCTGCCCATATCATTGCATAATGCAGAAAATACACGAGAGTTCAGGGGCCTTGCTTTAACAAAGTTAACCATTTTCACTGTAGTGTCCAAAACGTCTTTCAAGCTGTCAGGCATTCCCTTGGCAGCAAGAGGCTCTCAGTGGATGCTGCATTGACCTATCTGCAAAATAGCCACTCTCGCCACTGAGCTCAAAACAAAGATCGACTCCGTTAAAGAAGACTTGGCGAAACAGGACACCCGTCTCAATAGCCTGTAGGGCGGTGCAAATATTTACTCCGACAAAGTGGTGACACCGGAAGAGCAAGTCAATCGGCTATCATCAGATGTCGTCAAACTTACTTCCAAGGTGAGGACCTCGACAAACGATAGCGCCGGGGGAACGGTTGTATTTTTGGAATGAGAGAGAGACTCGAGACCGTAGGCGAATTGCGGCCTACCCTGTTCATAGATAAACTGTTACAGGAATCCTAGGCCTCGATTACGCCCCCACCCTTGTCCGTGCGCACAGAAGTTTACAGTCCGCACCGAAGAATGGGGAGCCGCCCGGACCCATCGTAGTCAAATTCCACTACTTTCAATAGAAAGAGGATGTCCTCCATACGCATCATGAGTGGCTCCCATCACTGATGATGGCCAGAATATTCACATTTACCCGGACTACAAGGCTGCAGTCATGAAGAAGAGGTTGGCCTTCAACAAGGTGAGGGGCACCAAGTTTGGCATTCTATGGTATTTTGATTTTTTAGCTGTTTTTTCTAATATTTTATTATTCTGACCTTTCAGCCCACTGGCCATGTACAATTAATTTGAAATGACTATAACTATGCCTAATTCACATACTCTAGGCGTCACATGCTTTCTCAGCTGGAACTTATAAGGAATTAACCATGTGGTCAAGCATAGCCGAGCATATGCTCATCTAAAGTCTTAAAGTCCGGACATTGTTTATCTCCAATAGACCCATCTCCTGTGAGACCAAAGAGATCAAAGATAACCCTGAACGAGCTGCAAACCTCCACAGCAGAGATTGGAGTATCTGTCCATGGGACCACTTTAAGCCATACACTCCACAGAGATGGGCTTTACAGAAGAGTGTCCAGAAAAAAAGCCATTGCTTAAAGAAAAAAATAGGCAAACACGTTTAGTGTTCACCAAAAGGCATGTGGAAGACTCTCCAAATATATTGAAGAAGGTACTCTGGTCAGATGAGACTAAAAGAGAGCTTTTTGGCCATCAAGGAAAACGCTATGTCTGGTGTAAACCCAACACCTTTCATCACCCCGAGAACACCATCCTCACAGTGGAGCATGCCGGTGGCAGCATCACGCTGTGGGGATGTTTTTCATCAGCAGGGACTGGGAAACTGTTCAGAATTTAAGGAATTATGGATGGAGCTAAATACAGAGAAAATCTTGAGGGAAACCTGTTTCAGTCTTCCAGAGATTTGAGACTGGGATGGAGATTTACCTTCCAGCAGGACAATGATCTTAAGCATACTGCTAAAGCAACACTCGAGTGGTTGAAGGGGAAACATTTAAATGTCTTGGAATGGCCTAGTCAAAGCCAAAACCTCAATCCAATTGAGAATCTGTGGTATGATTTAAAGATTGCTGTACACCAGCGTCGTCCCTCCAACTTGAAGGAGTTGGAGCAGTTTTGAAGAATGTGAAAAAATCCCAGTGGCTAGATGTGGCAAGCTTATAGAGACATACCCCAAGAGACTTGTAGCTGTAATTGCTGCAAAAGGTGTCTCTACAAAGTATTGACTTTGGGGGGGTGAATAGCTATGCACGCTCAAGTTTTCTGTTTTCTTTTGTCTTATTTCTTGTTTGTTTTACAATAAAACATATTTTGCATCTTCAAACTGTTGTTTAAATCAAATGATACAACAACCCCCCCCCCCCCCTCAAGGGGGGTGAATACTTTCGCAAGCCAATGTAATACAGAATATTAATCCGCCTTCCTTGGCAAATACAAAATCTGCATGGGAGCAAGACATAGGTGGCAATCTACCCAATGACACATGGCAACATAGTATTGGGCTTATCCACACCTCATATCTTTGCATTAGGCATGGTCTCATTCAGTTCAAAGTTTTGCACCGTCTCCATTACTCAAATGACTAATTGGCAAAAATATATCCAAATGTTGACCTCAAGTGTTTGAGATGCCACCAGAGTCCAGCGACTGTGGGACACATGGTTTGGTCATGCCAATCTTTGAGTGGCTTCTGGGACTCAATTTTTGAGGCATTCTCACATGTGTGTAATATAATTATTAGCCCTAAACCGTTCACTGCCATGTTTGGTGTACTTCCCCTAAATCAGAATGTTACCAGGGATCAGGCGAATGCGACAGCATTTACCTCGCTGTTAACCCTGCCGCCTTGTCCTCTTTCACTGGAAGTCTTCAACTTAACCTGGTCCCCATTCTTACAATACGCAGAGAGCGTATTTTACTTAGTGTAACTTGTATATTTTGGTAAGCAGTCAAGTCTGTTCTAGTGGCCATATTTTGTGCTGATAAGACTATAATTATGATATCGATATTTATTGAACTTATTTCATTGTTTTTGTTTCTATTACTGTTTATGTTTTTCTCCTATTTAAATTACTTTTCTGTGATATCCTTGTATGATACCTTGGTGGGTGGGTGGGTGGGGTGGAGGGATTGGAGGGATTGGAGGGATCGGAGGGAAGGATGGATGGGGGAAAGAGGGGTTGGGGTTGCACTGTTTTTCTGTTCTCATATGTAAAATCTAAAAAAAAACTTTTTTTAAAAAAGTGAAACATTTGCCGCCATTCACTTGTCTGAAACACAGGCTTCCAGGGTAGGCAATTTTGAGGCTTCACCATGTTTTATTGAAATGTCCAGCTGTTTGTCTTCTGCATAGCAGTGAAAGTTGACATTGTGTTTCTGAATGACATAACCAAGAGGTAGCATATATTGTAATAAAAAAAACATTATTGGTCCTAGAACGGAACCTCGAGGAACACCGAAACATACCTTTGATTTGTCGGAGGAGAAACCATCCACAGAGACAGACACTGAATGATGCAGTGGCTCAATGTAAAGGTGGAGCAACACGGACAGGATGTCATGATGAGGATGATGATGATGATTGTTATGTCTAATGGGTTTCCTAGCCACGTCTTTATAACAATTCAATAATGATGAGACGGGAGACAGGAATCACTTCAACCATTTATCTAGAAAGTGCTCGGTCTACAACATACTCTTATGATGCTCTGCAGTACAACCTCAATATACCTCATCCCGCCACCTACTTATTGTCCCGATTATGTCCCGATTATCAACAACAATCCTGAGGAGGTGACTGTGAGCTGCTAGGTGGCGACTACTGGGTCAGGGTGTCACACAGTAACCGTTCTGGACCACTCACGACTGGTGGTTCTGTCAGTGTGGCTTTACTCAACAGTAACTGATCTGTGTGCCTTTTCCAGATTATGTCCTTTGCAGTCTGGAATTGTAGGACACGGGACCAGTCTGAGCAATGACTGTAACAGGAACCCATGTTGGTCCTTTGAGGTTTATCCTGGCTAAGGCAGCTTCTCCAGGATTGAAAGCTCTGTCCTTTGTTTTCAGTTCACAACGTTTGACTCTTATGTCTCCTTTGCGTTCATAGGTTTGAGTAGGTCAAAGTAGCGATGCAGGCAAAACCTTGGTGGTTGTGTGAGGCGTGTTCCTGTACGATAGCAGAAAGCTGTTCAAGCATTGGTGCAGTATCCCTTGACCGTGAGATGCTTTCAAGGCATGTTTCATGATCTGTACGAACCTCTCTGCCAGCCCATTGGTTGATGGATGATACAGCGCGGACCTGATATGGTGTACACCATTCACCTGTAGTAACGTGGCCCTTTCTTGGGACGCTAGCTGCAGTCCATTGTCGCTAACGTGTTGGCAAGTGGCGATCCAAAACCGACTAAACACTTCTCCAAGCTTCTCAATTGTCTTCTCTGCAGCAGTAGACCTCATGGTGGCCACTCTCCATGAGCATCCAAGACCATGAGAAATTCTGTCTTTCGAATGGACCTTTCTCCTGAGTGCTTCTCACAATTTCCTTCATGCAAACCATTCCACAATGAGTGTAGCTTTTGCAACACTGGTTTCCTCAGCAAAGGCTGAATGCTTGCTCTCCTTCCACACAAAAGACAACCGGACTGTACTGACAGCTCGGTTCTCCTGGAAAGGTTTAGGTTTCAGTTCCGGAGCATCTCCTATGGCTTTACCTTTGATGATAATGTCCATCACGTCAGATAACACAGAGTCTGGCGTTTCTCCGCACTTGTGTTGAAGTGACCGGTGCGTTTTTCACTTAGAAGTGGAAGATGTCCACTTGGCACAACTCTGGCTTGACCAGATGTAGTGGCAACCTGGAAGGTCCATCTGTGTTGCAAAGTGGTTCTGACTTGCGGTACTTGATGTCGTAGGTGTGTGCTGACAACAACAAAGCCTACCTCTGCATTCCCTTTGCAGACAGTGATGGAATCCCAGCACATGGTCCAAAGATGCTCGTCAGAGGATAATGATCTGTAAGAAGGGTGAACTTCCTCCTGTACAGATACTGGTGAAACATGCTTACTCCAAAAAACATGCTTAGCGATTTTCGTTCTATCTGTGCGTAGTTACTTATGGCTTTGTTTAATGTCCGTAATGCAAAAGCGATTAGTTTCTCTTCACCGGAAGGCATGATATGGGACCCGACTGCTCCCACACCATAGGGACTAGCATCACAAAATAGTTGAATGGGCAATGACGGGTTGAAGTTTCCTTGGTTTTCACTAATGCTTCCTGGCATTGTTCGGTCCATTTCCATGTCTTGTCCTGACAAAGCAACTGAGGCAGCAGCTTCAGCTTCATGCTGAGCTCATGATAAAGTGTCCGTAGTAATTTCATAAAAAGAAAAGAAAGATGGGAGAGAGAGAGAGAGAGAGAAAGAGAGAGAGAGAGAGAGAGAGAGAGAGAGAATGGCAGGCAGGCAGACAGGTATGGGGTAAGAATAGTGACAGGGAGGAGGAGAGGAGATTAGAAAAGAGAAGATTGAAATCCTCGGTTCACCCTGTCCCTTAGTGGAAGGTTACTGTAGCACCCTGCCTCCAAACGACCCCACCTATCTGGTTGTAATGAATTTGAGCTGCCTACCAGTTGGAGTTGCCAAAAAAATGATGATGTTTGAGTCTGGCCCTGATGTCCTACCCTATCTGGCATTGTTTGACTGTGTGGAGTGGGCTTTTTAAATTTGAGTCCCTTTGAAGAAAGGTTAAAATAAGCACCTGTTTTGATTTTATATATGAAATTAATCAAATATATGTTGGCTAAATGACTGTCAATAGAATTATTGAATAAATTGTTGGTGCTTTAGTTACTCCATTATATGCACATTATTATATCATGACTGAACTAGCAACATGACTATTGTAGTTGTGATGTTGAAGAATCCCCACCAGAGGGCAGGTCTTGCTCACCGTAACACCTTGACTGTGTTTCAAATGAGTTCCTCACTTTCCTGGTCCGATGCGTCATGTTCTCATACCCCCCCCCCCCCCCCCCCCTCTCTCTCTCTCTCTCTCTGTCTCTCTCGCTGGCTCGCTCGATCACTTACTCACTCAATTCCCCCCCCCCCTCTCTCCCTCTCTCTCTCTCTCTCTCTCTCTGCCTGTCTCTCTGTCTCTCCACCCCATACATATCTACTGTATGTGCATGTTTGTGTCCTTGAATGTCTGCAGCTGTGTCTCCATCCAGTCTGTTTAGACTCTTAGTTCAGGCTGTGATCCTGATCTTCCACTCCTCATTGGAGGAGAATGAAACGAGGGCTTCTACCTTTGCTCTGGCAGAGACTCCTTCTGTCTGGCTTGGCAGGCACCAATAGCTTGTCTATGTGCCGCCTGCCTGTTGCGGCTGATCTGGCAGTGAGGCATTGTGACTGGCTGCCCCTAGATGTAGCTGGAGCACTAATGTGCTGTGAGCCATTGTAATGAGTTCAACTGGAGCCCTTTAAGACTGAGACAATCAGTGTGTCAGACTGAGCGTGCCAATCAAGCGGACATGAGGTCTGACGGCTCTATCCACTGGCCAGGGGTAGAATGTTTGGCAAATTAATTGACCTAGGTGTCTGTCCAGGGGTTCCTTCCATGGACCAATGGACCAGGGGTGTAGTGATTAGGTAGAACACTTGGATTAATATAGGTATTTAGGCAGATTGTTTTTGTGCCCTAATCAAGCGAGAGACCTCTCCGTCTGTGTAGGGAGGGAATCACTCATCCCAAATCAAACAGAGGAGATTGTTTCTCTTGCAGGGAGAGAAAACTAAATGTCTGTGTCATTTATCTCACTTAGGCTGCCTGTCAAAACTCATCTGCTTGAATATTTGACACCATTAGTGGTATTGGTATTGTTTCTGCAGTTTGCCTCATTGTCCATTCAGGATAGATGAGGCTTGGTTAGAGGCAGAGGCATCAGCTCAGTTTACCCCCTCCTCACCTCACCTCAACCTACCCACACCCCCATCTTGAAGCAGACCCAGTCAGAGGCAGTGGTAATCTGGGCTGTTGTTGTACTATTGAGGAACACATTCTGCTGAAGCAACACTTTCTACACAGCAGCCCTGACAATTACCCATCTTTCCTCTCATGTGTTAACCAGGCCTGGCTGTGGAGGCGGTGGTGGTGGTAGGGTGGTGTCAACAGGAAGGATGTACGCCCAGAAACCGTCTCTCTCTCTAGCTCAGGCTTATGAGAGCAAGCAGATGGCTTATCTTAATTACACTTGTTTCCAGGGCACAGTTACTGTGGTACGGGTAAGCAAATAGACCGGTCATCTTCTCAAGTAGAGCCAGTTTGGGACAACTCAGAGGGCATTTTCATGCTCGTAGTTTGCTTTCTGTTTCTTCAGGAACTCAACTCTCGTCCTTAAGAGTCTATTGATGCACGTGTAATTAACATAGTAAACAAATCCCAATCAAAATCTGTCTGTTTACAGCTAGACATTTCTGGGGGGGGTTTTTAGATGGGGGAGAATGTGCTCGTTGTATTGACTGGAGCAGAATCAGTGGAATGGTATGAAATACATCAAACACATGGTTTCCAGGTGTTCCATGACGTTCCATTTGCTCGGTTCCGGCCATTATCATGAGCCGTTCTCCCTTCAGCAGCCTCCACTGATCTCAATCCACCGCATCCGCCTATGTAGGCGTTCCACAGCCGCATTGGAAAGTGGCAGAGCTCTAGCTCTGTTTGTCAGAACCAGGAGACATCGCAAACATTGTTCTTCTCCCGAAAAACGTCTGTAGCGTTCAAATGGTTTGGCCTACAACAATATGGCCACTCTATTGATAGATGAGACTCACAACTACAATGGTGTTCTCCGTTTTGCTATACGACCCCCCACAAGACCCACAGGACTCGTCTGAAGTTGGTAACGTCGCTGGGTCAACCTCTGTATGTAGTATTCTAACCAATAAGGATGGTAGAGAAAGTTACAGGTGATGCACAAATATCATACCCCAAGACATGCTAACCTCTCACCGTTACAATAACAGGGGAGGTTAGCATTTTTGGGGGGGGAATGATATTTATGCCTCTGTAACCTTCTCACTCGTCATTATTCACGATTTATTCAGCATTATCCGTAATCACGGCAGCATCCACATTAAGTGTTTAGAAACATTCTTATTTACAATAAAAGTGACTCCATAACACAATATATTATTTACCATTCATTTCTATTGGGCACAAAATGATCAGAAACACAGCCAAAACAAACAGCAAATGCATCCAACACATTTGTTAGCTTGATTTAGTCATTGACTGCTTTGAATATAGGACCAAATACTTCACTTTTTACTACCTTAACACCCATATAAATGAATATGTCCCTAAACTTTTGGTCCCCTAAAATAAGTGCTGTGATTTATAAATTGTTCACCCGATATAGATGACAAGATTGGATTAAAGCTGACAGTCTGCACTTTCAAATCTGACAGTCTACTGACAGTCATTGTATCATTTCAAATCCAAATTATTGGGGTATGGAGCCCAAAATCAAGTCACTGTCCCAATACTTCTGGAGCTCACTGTATATTTCCTGAGCTTCGTTATACTGTATCTCCTAGATATAGTATAGACACTTCAAAACCTTATTCCTTATGATTTATTTTTTGACTCTGTTTAGGCATTTATGAATGTGTTACTCAGTGTGTTTCTATGGGCTATAGCAGTAGCCCAAAATCAACATCTGATCAAATCATTTTTGTATATATTATTTTATGCCTAAATGGGTCCTAAAATTCAAAATCAATTGGCTAAATGATCCACGGTATGACCCTCTTTAAAACAATTCCAATACTGTTCTGAGTCAGAGGCTTTCTGGACAAACTGCTATAATTTGTTTACAAAAACAAACCTGCATCATCATCGCCAAACATCCATGTTGCATCCATGATCTGTGCTTTTAGGCACTAACAGATGTGTCTGGCATGCATTGATATTTTTTATTTTTTTAGAAGATCAGTTGGTCACAGAGAAGAGGGATGGAGGCCAAAGCAATGACTCAGTGCTTAGCTTCTACTTTTCCTTAATCATCTACATGAGAAACCAGGTGTGTGTTTGGTTCTTCAAAGCTCTGCCTTCTGAAGGGACAACATTAGCAGAGTCTAGTGGTGTGTTAGGGAGGACTCATTTGATTGAACTGTTTCCTTGGCAACTAGCCAATTACATGCATGGTGTTTGATCATAGAGTTTAGAAAGTAAAGAAAAAATAGTGTGTGTGTGTGTCCGTGTGTGTGTGTGTGTCATGGTAATACACTTTACTCTTACACCAACGAGGGAAGTTTGAGTTGAAATCCCTGCTTGATAGTCATTTACATCTTGATGACCTGTCTATGAGCCCAAAGGCCCTTAATAGTACCAGTGTATAATAGCTAAACCACCCGCAGTGCATATGGTTCACAACAGCTTAATGACACAAACACACTTTACCCCCCATGGCAACCGTCCCAGCATGGATCATTATTTGTATTTCCTATGAATGACCTGCGTTGATGCATTAGTAATGGGTGTTACAGCAGTGGGGGAGGGGGGGGGGGGGCAGAGC